>NW_020954642.1:5962050-6013692 GCF_900497805.2 Vombatus ursinus
AACAACAACAACAACAACAACAACAACAACAACAACAACAACAACAATCCATTTAAAACAAATATTCTGATAGTTTTCATATGAACACAGATAAAAGTAACCCATCTCTTAGTCCTCCATATTGTTGTGCCAACTTTATTCCTGAAACACAATTAAAAAACTATAGCAGGAATTAAATTAATGGTCCCCCAAATACCCTTATTCAAGCTTGAAATTAATGGCTACAAACAATATCTATACATTAATTTTATTCCTAGTATATTATGATCTACTAGAGGGGAGGAGGCTACATTCTTTTTTGTCTTTCTTTCTGCAGAGCCTAAAATGATTTTATGCCCCTAATATAATCACAGAATATTAGAAACTGGAAAGGATTTTTGTGAAGACCTAGTTTAATTCTCTTATTTGACAGATGATGAAAATGAGGGCCAGAGAGCTGAGATAGTTAGTGCAAGATCACACAAGTAACAAGTTGAAGAGTTAGGATTTGAAATCAGTTCTTTTCACTCCAAGTTCAGTGTTCTTTTCACTAAATCATGCTTAATAAATATCTGTTGAATTGAATGCTAGAGTAATTACAGAGCAAGCAATATGCCCATTGACTTCAAAGTTTGGCCTGTGGTTCTCTCCAGTGATGAGCAAATTAAAAATAAAAAAAAAATTGGCAAATTCTCCGCTTATCCAGGAAAACTTATCCATCCTCATCTGCTGCCTCTTAATGGGAATGAATACGTATAACTTCCTGGATTCATTTAGTTTATTTGAACATCTTGGAACATTAAAATTGACTGAAAAAATTTCCAGAGAGCAGTATTTCCTGTTAATGTTAAACGCTCTACTAGGGCTGAGATGTGAACCTTTTAATGTGTGTTGCCAGATTTTTAATGTCAAATCCTCATATGTTCTTCTCCTATCTAGGGTTAATTTAAGCAATATTCTAGTACCATCAAAAGCTGTGATTCAATCCAAGAGTAAAACAGAACAGTGAAACTTTATGATTTTAAAACATTTTCCTTCTATTTTTAAAGATATGGCAGCTGGTTCTTATTTTTTCTGTCTGTTCTTGTGTGGACTTAATGCTAACCAACTTTTCCTTCTGATCCACCGGATTTTTACCTTTACTACAATTATATAAACTCCAGTAGCTCACCATTAACTAAAAGATCAAATATAAAATTCTGTTTGGCATTTACATTTCTTATAACCTTGCTCCTTCTTACCTTTCCAGTCTTTTTCCACTCTCTACCCTTCTACCCACGCTAATATCGAACTACTCTGTGCATTGGAACTGGCTGTCCCTTGTGATTGTGATACTCTACCTCATCTCTGCCTCCTATTTTCCTTGATTTCTTTAAAGACTCAACTTAAATCTTACTTTATGCATGATGATTCCCCTGCTTGCCCACCAACCTTTTCCCTATGAGATTACCATCAGTTTACACAGTATATATTTTGAATGTACATACTTAATTGCATGTTTTCTACCCCCATTAGAGTTTATACTCCTTGAGAGCAGGGAATGATTTTTCCTTTATTTTTATCTATCCTGATTACAACAATAGCTGCCTCATAATGATTAATAAATGTTTGCTGACAAACTGATGTATCCAAATTTGATAGAGTAACCAAATTTGAACTCATTCTTCCCCAAAATCAGAGATGTTAAATACATGGACCACAGGCTTCATTGTCCCCAACACTCCCAAGTGGGGCTGAATCAGATGAAAAGCAATGGAAAATATTGACTGAAATAAAGAAAATTACAAGAATACATGGATAACATTACAGTTTAAAATTAAATCCATATGTTCTCTGTAGGAATCTATGTATTATGTATATATATATATATATATAATATGTATGTATATGTATATATTATTATTATTTTAGTTTTTGATATTCATTTTTTTAAGATTTTGAGTTCCAAATTTTTCTCCCTGCCTTCTTCCTCTCATCCCTCCCCAAGAAAGCAAGTCATCTGATATAGGTTATAAATGTACAATCATGTTAAACACATTCCCACATTAGCCATGTTGTGAAAGAACAATCATAACAAAAGGGAAAAACTGTGAGAAAGAAAAAAACAAAAGCAAGTGAAAATAGTATGCTTCGATCTGCATTCACCCTCCACAATCTTTCTGTGGATGTGGATAGCATTTTCCATTATGAGTCTTTTGGAATTGTCTTGGACCATTGCATTGCTGAGAAGAGCTAAGTCATTCATAGTTGATCATCGCAAAATGTTGCTGTTAACTGTGTACATTGTTGTGGTTCTGCTCACTTCACTCAGCATCAATTCATGTAAGTCTTTCCAGGTGTTTCCAAAATCTGCCTGCTCATCATTTCTTATAGCACAATAGTATTGCATTCTATTCATATACCACAAGTTGTTCAGTCATTCCCCAATTGATAGGCATCCCTCAATTTCTAATTCTTTGCCACCACAAAAAAAAACCCTTCTATAAATATTTTTTGTAAGCGTGGGTCTTTGTCCATTTTTCATAATCTCTTCGAGTTACACAGTTTTATTGCCCTTTGGGCGTAGTTCCAAATTGTTCTCCAGAATGGCTGGTTCACTTTAAAACTCTGCCAACAATACATTAGTGTTCAAATTTCTCCACATCTTCTCCAGCAATTATTATTTTCTTTTTCTGTCATATTAGCCAATCAGATAGGTGTGAGGTGTTACATCAGAGTTGTTTTAATTTGCATTTTTCTAATCAATAGTGATTTAGAGCATTTTTATATGGCTACATATAGGTTTAATTTCCTCATCTGAAAACTGCCTGTTCATATCATTTGACCATTTATGAATTGGGGAATGACATATATTCTTATAAATTTGACTCAGTTCTCTATATATTTGAGAAATAAGGCTTTTATAAAAAACACCAGCTATAAAAAATTGTTTTACAGCTTTCTGCTTTCCTTCTAATCTTTCTTGCATTGATTTTGTTTGTGCAAAACCTTTTTAATTTAATGTAATCAAAATTATCCACTTTGCATTTCTTAATGTTCTCTATCTCTTGTTTGGTCATATATTCTTCCTTTCTCCATAGATCTGATGGGTAAACTATTCCTTGCTCTCCTAATTTGCTTATGGTATCACCCTTTATGTCTAAATCATGTACTCATTTTCACCTTATCTTAGTATAGGGTATGAGATGTCAGTCTATGCCTAGTTTCTGACATACTATTTTCCAGTTTTCCCAGCATTTTTTTTAGTCAAATAGTGAGTACTTATCCCAGAAGCTGGAATTTTTGGGTTTATCAAAGAGTAAATTACTATTGCCATTCACTAATATTTCTTATGTACCTGTCTTATTCCATTGATTCACCACTCTATTTCTTAGCCAGTACCAAATAGTTTTGATGATTGCCACTAATAACATAATATAGTTTTAGATCTGATAGAGCTAGGCCACTATCCTTTGAGTTTATTTTCTTTAATTCCCTTGATATTCTTGACCTTTGTTTCTTCCAGATGAATTTTGTTATTATTTCTTCTAGTTCCATATTTGTGTCAAAAGGAATTTGGTAGGACTCCTTCTTCATCTATTTTTCCAAATTGTTTATATAGTATTGCAATTAATTGTTCTTTAAAAGTATGGTAAAATTAACTTGTAAATCCATATGACCTTGGAGATTTGTTCTTAGGGAGTTCCTTGTTGGTTTATTGAACTTTTTTTTTTCTAAAATGGGTTCTTTAAGTATTTGATTTCCTCTTCTATTTATTTGGCAATTTATATTTTTATAAATACTCATTCATTTCACTTAGATTGTCAGATTTATTGGCATACAGTTAGGAAAAATAGCTCATAATTATTGCTTTAATTTCTTCTTCATTGGATGTGAATTCATCATTTTCATTTTGATACTGGTTATTTCATTTTATTCTTTCTTTTCTTTTTAATCAAATTAAGCAAAGGTTTATCTGTTTAATTTTTTTTATGAAACCAGCTTTTAGATTTGTTAGTTAAACAGTTTTATTACTTTCAATTTTATTAATATCTCCTTTGATTTTCAGAATTTCTAATTTGGTATTTAGTTAGAGACTTTAAATTTGTTCTTTTTCTAGCTTTTTTAGCTGCATGCCCAATTCATTGATCTGATATTTCTCTGTTTTATTCATGTAAAGATTTAGAGACATAAAATTTCCCCTAAATACTGCTTTGGCTGCATCCCATAAATTTTGGTATGTTGTCTCATTATTGTCATTCTCTTTGATGAAATTATTGACTGATTCCATGATGTGATCTTTGACCCACTCATTCCTTATGATTAGATTATTTACTTTCTAATTAATTTTTAATCTATCTTTCCATGGCCCATTATTACAAGTAATTTTTATTACATCATGATCTGAAAAGGATGTATTTAATATGTTTGCCTTTCTGCACTGGATTGTGAGGTTTGTATGCCCTAATACATGGTTAATTTTTTGTGTAGATGCCATATACCACTGAGAAATAGGTATATCCTTTTCTACCCCCATTCAGTTTTCTCCAGAAGTCTATTATATCTAACTTTTCTAACATTTTATTCACCTCCTTAACTTCTTTCTTGTTTATTTTGTGGTTAGATTTATTTAGTTCTGAGAGGGGAAGTTTGAGGTCCCCCACTAATGTAGTTTTACTGTCTATTTATTCCTGTAACTCACAACTTCCCCTCTAAGACTTTGGATGCTATATCACTTGGTGCATATATGTATGCTATTGATATTATTTCATTGTCTATGATACCTTTTTAGCAAGATGCAGTTTCCTTCCTTATCTCTCTTAATTAGATCTATTTTTGTTTTTGCTTTGTCTGAGGTCAGGATTGCTACTCCTCCTTTTTTTTTTAATTTCAGCTGAATCATAATATGTTCTGCTCCAACCTTTTACCTTTGCTCTGTGTGTATCTCTCTGCTTGAAATGTGTTTCCTGTAAGCAGTGTATTGTAGGATTCTGGATTTTAATACGCTCTGCTATCTTCTTCTGTTTTATGTGAGAGTTCATGCCATTCACATTCACAGTTATGATTACTAACTGTGTATTTCTCTCCATCCTATTTTTCCCATTTATACTTTTCTCTCTTATTTCATCCTGTCCCTCCTCACCATGTTTTGCTTCTTACTACTGCCTCCCTCAATTGGCCCTCCCTTCTTTTAACCCCACCCTCCCTTTTTTTCCCCTTTAATATCCCTATAGGATAAGGTAAATTTCTATACCCAACTGAGTATGTATGTTATTCCTTCTTTGAACCAAATCCAATGAGAGTAAGGTTCAAACAATGCTTACCCATCCCTTCTTTCCCTCTACATAGAGGTCTTTTGTGCTTCTTCATTTGATATAATTTCCCCTAGTCTGCCTCCCTCTTTCTACTTCTCCTAGTACCATCCTTTCACCCTTCAATTTTTTTATATCATTACATCAACATCAACTTACACCCACATCCTCTGTCTATGTATACTCCTTCTAAGTGCCTTAATAGAGATGTTACAAGAGTTACAAGTCTCATCTCCCCATGTAGGGATGTAAAAAGTTTAATTTTATTGAATAATATTTTTTTTCTTTCCTGTTTACCTTTTTATACTTCTCTTGAGTCTTGTACATAAAGACGGAATTTCCTGTTCAGCTCTGGTCTTTTTCATCAGGAAATTTTGAAAGTCCCCTATTTCATTAAATGTCCATCTTTTCCCCTGAAAGACTATGCTCAGTTTTGCTGAATAGTTGATTCTTGGTTCTAATCCAAGATCCTTTGCCTTCCAAAATATCATATTCCAACTCCTCTGATCCTTCAATGTAGAAGCTGCTAAGTCTTGTGTATCCTGACTGTGGCTCCTTGATATTTGACTTGTTTCTTTCTGGATGCTTGAGGTATTTTCTTCTTGACCTGATAGCTCTGGAATTTGGTAACAACATTCCTTGTGGTTTTTATTTTGGGATCTCTTTCAGGAGGCTATTGGTGGATTTTGTATAGTAAGCACTATATAAATGCTTATTCCCTTTATAATAAAATAAATTCAAGATAAAAAAATACTAAGATTTTGTCTCACATCCAGCAAATTGGCAAAGATGAAGGAAGATGAGAATATTTATTTTTGGACAAGTCATGGATAGCATACAGAGACCATACTGGTGGAGCTATGAATTCATCCAACTGCTCTGGAAAGCAGTTTGGAATTGTGTTAAGTATACAGTGATGATTCAGTTCAAATGTTCACATGCTTAAGAGAATAAAATTCAGACTGAGCATATAGCAACAGAGAGATCTTTTTTCTAGAAATAGGACTTTAAGGAAGTATTCAACATGATTGAGGTTGAGAACCTCTTTTTCTACTTTCTCTACTTTCTACTTTCTACTTTCTACTTTTTCTACTTTCCATGTAGTCCATTCAATTGTACAATCAACCTGGTTCTAGGAATACCAATTCCAATAATCTAGATCTTTGTATTGACCAAACCATATGGTGGGCCTGTGGGTTTCTTGTTGAAACAAAAAGAAGTTGTCAATCTATCCCTTTATTTCTCTTACTAGAATTTTAGAGATATTCATTAAAAAAAAAGAACAAAGACATAACTACAACTATGGAGCTAAATTATGAAGACTGTACCTATCTTGAACTACCCTTTATACTTAATCTATTGCAGAGAATGGAAGGGGTAGTGATACTAACTTTTTTTTATGTTCATGAGCAATACAATCCATTTCAATGTGAAAAGCGGTGATGAACAAGAGATGAACTTCAAAATTAGGTAAGGCCAATGGACTTGTGATTGTGTGAGAGAGTTGTAGGAAAAAAAATGACGTGATCACTGTCAAAACATGACCAGGAAGAAGTTCATTTGAAATAGATCTGTGAATTTTAGTAAAATAAAAGTTTAATATGAGTTAAAAGTATGGTGCGGTGTTCAATGATATTTAATAGTGTTCTCTCCAATGACACCAATAAACCTTTTTCCTATTTTTTTAAATTAACACATTCTTTTTTTTTCTTTTTATCCACCCCATTATTAACAAAAGTCCTTGTATGTTGTTATTGTATGACACTTCTGGTTTTGCTCACTTTACTCTCTATCAGTTAATATTAGTATTGGCAAGTTTCTTTGAACCCATCCTTTTCATGATTTCTTTTTTTTTAATATTTATTTATTTTATCATTCACTTAATAGAAACTGAGTTCCAAATTCTCTCCCTACTGTCCTTCCCCCACTAATTGAGAAGACAAACAATATAATATACATTTTACATGTAAAGTCATACAAAACATATTTCTATATTATCCATGTTGAAAAAAAAAAACAAGAAAAACAAGAAACATGAAGAAAGTAAAAAAAAAGCATGCTTCGTTGTGCACTCAGAGTTCATCAGTTCTTTCTCTGGAGGTGGATAGTATTTTCATGAATCCTTTGGGCTTGTCTTGGATCATTGTCTTGGTGATAGTAGTTAGGTCTTTCACAGTTGATCATCATTACAACATTGCTGTTACTGTGTGTTATGTTCTCCTGGTTCTTATCGCTTCACTTTACATCCATCCATATAAATCTTCCCTGTTTTTTTTCTGAAACCATCCTGCTCATCACTTCTATAACCTGATAATATTCTATCACAATCATATACCACAACTTTTTCAGCCATTCCCCAATTAATAGGCATACTTTTGATTTCTAATTTTTTGCCACCACAAGAAAGGCTGCTACAAATGTTTTTGTTCATATAGGTCTTTTTTCCCTTTTTCCTTGATCTTTTGGGGATATAGACTTAGTAGTGGTATTGCTCTATGCACAGTTTCATAGCCTTTCAGGCATAGTTGAAAATTGTTCTCCAGAATGGTTGAACCAGTTCACAATTCCATCAACAGTTCATTAGTGTACCTATTTTTTCCACATCCCCTCAAATATTTATCATTTTCCTTTTCTCTTATTTCAGCCCATCTGATAAGTTTGAGGTAGTACTTCAGAGTTGTTTTAATTTGCATTTCTCTACTAGATAGTGATTTAGAGCATTTTTTTTTAATGTGACTATATGACAGCTTTGGTTTTTTTTCTTCTGAAAACTGCCTGTTCATATCCTTTGGTGATTTATCAATTGAGGAATCCAATGATCTCTTAATTGACAAATACAAAAAACTTTTTCTTAATCCTTTTTTTTTCATTCAAATTCTGCAACATTTGTCAGTTTCACAGGATACTCTCTCCTCCCTGGATTTTCCTGGCACTTCTTTCATTGACACAGACTTTTCAGAAAATCTAATTCCTACTTCTTAGTCTTATTCACTGTATATACCACCCTAGAACTGTGTATATAGCACAAAACCCTGTCTTGACCTCTCTCTTACCTATATACTTTCCTTTTTGGTGACTTCATCCATTCCCTTGGATTAAATTATCATTTTAATGTAGACAACTTCTAGATTTATAAGTTTAGCCTAAATCTCTCCTTGAGCTCCAGTCCCTTCTTATCACTTGGTGATTGGGCATTTCAAACAGAATGTTGCATAAGCATCTCAAATTTAACATGTCCAAAATGGAACAATCTTCTCTTCCCACCAATCTCATTCCTTTTTATACTTCCTGATTTCTGTCAAGGACTCAACATCTTCCCAATATCCAGAGTTGCAACCTTAATATTATCCCTGGATCCTCTCCCTCATCCCATATATCTAAGCAATCATGAAGTTTTCTAAATTTTACTTCCCCAACATCACTTTCCCCAACTTACTTTTTTCCACTTGTGAGGAAGCCACACTAGTTGAGTATCTTATCACCCCTCCCCTGGATTATGTCAATAGCCTTCTAATTGCTATTGCTAAGATTCAAGATTCTCCTCACTCAAATGCATCCTCCACAGAACTGACAAAGAGATTTGTCTAAGGTACAGTTTTAAACATCACTCCCTTGCTCACAAAAAACAAAAATAAAAAAAAAACCCGAAAAACTCCAATGGCCCTCTGTTTCCACTAGCATCAAATATAAACTCACACATTTTGCATTTAATATCCTTTGCAACTGGCTCCAACTTACAACTTTGGCCTTATTTATTGTACATTACTCTCCCTCACATACTCTATCAGCCAAGCAAACTGAACTTCTTGTTTTTGACACATAATACTTTATTCCCTTTCCCTTTGTCTTTAGACAGCCTGTCCTCCATGCCTAGAATCTCTTCCCACTTTACTTAGAATTTCTTTTTCTTTCCTTTAACTCTCAGCACATTTAATTCCCTTCCCAACTCTCAGGTGCTAGTGCCTCCCTCCCCAACCACCCAAATTGACATATTCATTTTGTATATATTCTACACAAATTTATTTTTATAGTCTCCCTCAATAGAATGTAATCTCCTTGAGGGAAAATGCTTTCATTTTTCTCTTCATATTCCCAGTGCCTAGCACATAGCATGCTTAAAAACATTTGTTATTAATCAATTGTTTTCATCCAAAAGAGCTACTGTGATCTTGAGCTTCATTGAGAAACATGCCTTCCAAGGATAAAGAGAGACCAATTGCATTGTGCCATGCTGTGCCCTAATTCCATCTTGAATGTTGTGTTCTTTTCTGGAAACTATATTTTAGAAAGGGTATTGGTAAGTTGGAAAGTATTAAAGAAGGAAAAACAGGATGATGAAGGATATTGCCTTCATTCCAGATGATGATCAAAGTATTTTAGAGTGTTTACCCTAAAGAGTGAAAAAGAAACATGATATTCATCTTCAGGCATATGAAGTGCTCTCATATGAAAGAAGGATAAGACTTGCTCTATTTATTCCTGGAAGGAAGAACTGACAGTTTTTTTTTTATGACTTGATAGAAGGAAACCTTCCTCCAAATCCCTCTCCAAAAGTGAAACAGATTGTCTCTAAAGGTAGCTATCTCCTTTCATTGTAGGTGTTCAAGCAAAAGCTTAACTTTAAAAGACCTTAAACACTCAGGGTTGATGGTGACTGTAATTGTATCACGATGTCAATTGATATGTCCTTTCATGCATAATGTGATGATTAAAAAAGGCTCAAGAGACATAATTTCTTGGTAATTTAATAATTTTATTAATAATGCCAGCATTTTAATAAATAGGTGGTCATTTGTCTCTCTTAGATCATCTCTGAGATGGCAGGTTCACAATTTATACACTCTTCAAAGAGTAGGTATTCCCCAGGGTTGGAAACAACCCTGATTGCTTAACAATTAATGAGAGAATGAATATTACAATGAGGGGTTGAGAGTGACATCATGTTACCGTTGGAAAGATATTTTAAGTGCTAAAGGGGTCTGTAGTGGAAAAAGTTTAAGAAGCCCTGAGATAGACTATCTCTATACCCAGATAACCACCAGCCTTGGGCAATTTGGGTAAAAGGGTTTGTCTCCACCCAAGCTTGATTGAATGGAATTCACTTTGAACTAGAGATTCCTTGTAAGATTGGGTAGGAGAGAGGTTAATTAAACTTTCAGGGAGTGTGGTCTTGAAAACATAAAAAGGGAGAACTCTGAATCTCCCCAAATCATTAGTTATTAATAATCATTTCTCTCATTAGACTTTACCCAGGCCAGCAATCTAATTATCCAGTCAGCAACTTTCCCCTCTACTCAATTCTTATCCCAGTCATAACACTTACTTGTCCCAAGCCCAAGAGTGTGTCATCATCTGGGTAATAATAGCTATCCTAAATAAGATGGCCACTATATGCTAAATCTATAAATACATCTAAGGAAGCCATCTTCTTCCTGAATCAATTCAAGTTACATGGTCTTCATCTCACTTCACCTTTGATTAAGTTCAGATTTTGTTTTATGTTTCAGGGCTGCTCTATTCATAAACCTTAAAGTTTCTTTTTATAACTTTAAATATCCTAGTTCTCATTCCAATTGGTAGACAGAGCACATAAATTAGATCGTGACAAAGTGTTCTGAGTACTATATTTTCATGGTATTTGGCCCACCCTTCTTTTCATTGCTGAATTTCATTTCAATAGCTTGGTCCATTCATCCACTCAGAATTATTTATCCTGCATTTTCCAAGAGGATCAATGACATCAGGTGACTTATAAGTGAATCAGATTTAAGTGAAGCAGAATTGAGCAAAATTGTCAGCCTCACTTTCTCTTTTTGAGTCATCAAAATCCGGTAACAAAACAAATGTCAAGATGACTAGCAGTGGCCCAGGATGCGGTAGATGACCTTATTGTCTTTAATATCTGATCAAGCTCTAAGAACTTCACAGAGCCTGCTTTAGTCACCTTCATGGCTGTTGGAACAAATTGTGCTCATCCACCCATTACATTGGGGGAAGTCTTCACATGCTTGGCCTAGACATCCCCTTAAATCACCAATGACTTTGAGGCCTGTCAGTTTAACCTAGTTTAGCTCATCTGCTGACAAGGTTTTACCAGGGTGTGGCTGCTGCTCATGCTACAGCTTCTTGGAGCCACAGGTGAGAGTTGAGTACCAGTGGGACACCAAAGGTGGACGAGCAGCCCTGAAAATCTAAGGCTTTCATGTACCTTTCCCCCAGCACTCATCCTGTAATCCTTGCAATTAAATTCTACCTGGGTGAATGTAGTACCTGTCTCTCCTGCCCCCATGTTCCATGAATTTACAGATCATTCTGTAAATATTAAAATCAATATAAGCAAGGGTTGATTGCCACTGTACTATCGGAGATTCACTGAGCATAGGAAAAAGCATCTGTGTATATAGTGACAACCTCCACACCAGAAAACCTTTGCAGAAACTGCCTATAAAATTCTTAAGACCTTTCCTTGTCTCTGAGGTGGTATACATCGTGGCTGCTATCTAGAAATGCATTAACATGATCCATATCCACCCCATGTTCTGTCCCTTTTTTATGACAAGCTTACTTTAAAATGTACAAATATCTTTTAAGCTCCTGTTCATGACCAGAGATAAGGATGCCAAGTAAAATATTTTAAGTAGAGGATTCTTGATTAACAGAGGCAATTCTAAACCCCATATTCCTCTTTGATCCTATAGGGCTCATAGAGAACTATAGACCTAAGGAGAGAATGAAGGAGCCAGCACATAATATATGTACCTTGGAATTGGCAGACAACTTCAACCAATGTCATTTACCCAAACAATTGCCTTGAAGCCTCATATTAGGGGTGAAGGTTTGGTGTAAGATACATAAACAATTTAATAGGGGGCATTTTAGTCAGGGGCATTATTGTCAGTAAAAGCCAGGAAATGATTGCTTTCATAATAAATAGACTTAAGCAACTTGATTTCAAAGTATTGGCTTTCCTGTTCTCCCCTGCTTGGATTCCCAATCTTATTTAGTTCTGTGATACGGTGGGTGACCTGACTAAATGTCAAAGACTACATTATTAGAAGAAAAAATTAAGTCCAATTAAGTTGTATTAAAGCATCTAAGTAAGTGGAGGCCTTATGATTCTCCAAAGGTAAAACCTTTGGGAAGAACAGGAAAATGTATTACTTGTTTGCTTTGGCATGACAAAAGAGTCAGCCTCTGAATAGGAAAAGTGAAAACAAAGCAATCAGCACATTAGTGAGAGTACCTTTCTTTTTAACAAAGCTAAAGACACCACAGACACACCCCAACAGACATTTTCAATTCTGTCTTACTGGTGATATTGATTTTTCAAAGGTCTGGGGATGGGCATGGGGCAAGTATTCTGATATTGCTGAGTAGGTCAGGAAAAGTGAAAGGATACTATTAAAGAGTACCAAGAATCAATTGCCATTAGGCAAAAAAGATCTTCACTATGTGACTTACAAGCAAGAAGACATGAACTGTATTTCTTAGATTTTAATCATACTGGGAAAATCTTGAAGATTCTGGAATTTTATTTACACCATAATGGAAAGGTTTAAGGAACTTTCTGTTTGGCTAGCTTCTTATGAAATTATATTCCTGTTGGTTTTTAGTGAGATGTCACTTTAAGGTGAAATAAAACAAATATATGGGAGAGAGAATATATTTGTTCCTTCACTTTTAAATGACCTTATCTCTTCCATTATTAGCTGACTACTACCAGTTCTTCAATGCCTAAGTTTTCCTCCATGAAATCTTCCCTGACCTCTCCAGCCTATAGTAACATATCTGAGACTTAAGTTCATTTAGTGTAAAGAACTGAAGTGTTTTTACCACATATTTTAAATACCAGGGGACTGTAATCCACTCTCTCATTAGGAGACCCTGGCTCTGACCTCATTCAAACAAGGTACAGTACTGAGGAGCCTAACTTTTTGTTTTTAATTAATTCATTCATTCATTCATTTTTAGTATTCAACATTCACTTCCACAAGATTTTGAGTTCCAAATTTTCTCCTCATTCCTCCTCCCCCAACTCAAGATGGCATGAATTCTAAATACCCCTTCTCCCAATCTGCTCTCCCTTCTTATCACCCCCCTTTCTCTTATCCCCTTCCCCTTCTATTTTCCTGTAGGGCAGGATAGATTCATATGCCCCACTGCCTGTTAATTTTATTTCCCAGTTGCATATTAAAACAATTTTTAACATTTGTTTTTCAAACTTTGAGCTCCAAATGCTCTCTCTTCCTCCCTCTTCAACCATTCTTGTAGAGAAGGCAAGTAATTTGATATAAGATATACATATGTAGTCATGCCAAACACTTCCATAATAGTCATGTTGTGAAAGACTAACTATATGTCCTTCCATCCTATCCCACCCCCCATTTATTCTTTACTCTCATTTGACCCTGTCCCTCCACAAAAGTGTTTGCTTCTGATTACCTCTTCCCTCAATATGCCCTCTCTTCAATCATCCTCCCACTTATCCCCTTCCCCCCTATTTTCCTGTAGGGTAAGAAAGATTTCCAAACCCAGTTGAGTGTATATGTTACTGCCTCCTTAAGCCAAATCTGATGAGAGTAAGAGTCACTCATTCTCTCTCACCTTCCCCCTCTTCCCCTCCACTGTAAAAAGCTTTTTCTTGCATCTTTTACATGAGATAATTTGCCCTATTTTACCTTTCCCTTTCTCCTTCTCCCAGTACAATCACTCCTTAATTTTATTTTTTAGATATCATCTCTTCATATTCAACTCACCCTTTTTCCCTAATAGTGATTACATGTATTACATGTAATCTATATACTAGGTACTCAGAGTGCTGGGGATACCAAAAAAAATAAAGCCAAAAAAATAGTCCCTTCTTTCAAGAAGATCACACTTTAATGGGGGCCCTCCCTAGACATGAATTACATGTCTTACAAACGTATTACATGTATTACGAATATCTTTCCATGCAGGAATATAAACATTTCAACTTTAATAAGTCCCTTATGATTTCTCTTTCCTGTTTACCTTCTTATGCTTCTCTTGAGTCTTGTATTTGAAAATCAAATTTTCTATTCAGCTCTGGTCTTTTCATCAAGAATGTTTGAAAGTCCTCTACCTCCCTGCATGCCCATTTTTCCCCCTGAAGGATTATACTCAGTTTTGTTGGGTAGGTGATTCTTGGTTTTAATCCTAACTCTTTTGACTCCAGAATATCATATTCTAAGCCCTCAGATTCCTTAATGTAGAAGCTGCTAAATCTTGTGTTATCCTGATTGTATTTTCACAATATTTGAATTGTTTCTGGCTGCTTGCAATATTTTCTCCTTGACCTGGGAACTCTGGAATTTGGCTATAATATTCCTAGGAGTTTTCCTTTGAGGATCTCTTTCAGGAGAGGATTGGTTGATTCTTTTCATTTCTATTTTACCCTCTGGTTCTAGAATATCAGGGCAGTTTTCCTTGATAATTTCTTGAAAGATGATGTCTAGGCTCTTTTTTTGATCATGGCTTTCAGGTGGTCCAATAATTTTTAAATTCTCTCTCCTGGATCTATTTTCCAGGTCAGTTGTTTTTCCAAAGAGATATTTCACATTGTCTTCTATTTTTTTTTTCATTCTTTTGTTTTTGTTTTATAATTTCTTGATTTCTCATAGAGTCACTAGCTTCCAATTTCTCCATTCTAATTTTTAAGGAATTATTTTCTTCAGTGAGCTTTTGGACCTCCTTTTCCATTTGGCCAATTCTGCTTTTTAAGGCATTCTTCTCCTCATTGGCTTTTTGAACCTCTTTTGCCATTTGGGTTAATCTATTTTTTAAGGTGTTATTTTATTTTTTGGGCCTCCTTTAGCATGCTGTTGACTCATTTTTCATGATTGTCTTGTACCACTCTCATTACTCTTCCCAATTTTTCCTCTACTTCTCTTACTTGCTTTTCAAAATCCTTTTTGAGGTCTTCCATGGCTTGAGACCAATTCATATTGGTCTCGGAGGCTTTGGATACAGGAGCTTTGACTTTGTTGTCTTCTTCTGCTTGTATATTTTGATCTTCTTTGTCACCAAAGTAAGATTCTATAGTCTTTTTTTCCCGATTGTTTGCTTGTGATTCCAGCCAGCCAAATACTTGACTTGTAAACTCTTTGTTAAGGTAGGGCTCTGCCTCCAGTGTGGAGAGTGTACTGTCTCAAGCTTCAGGGGTTTTGTGCAGCTATTTTCAGATATAGGTCTAGGGACCTGTAAATTTTCTGTTCTTCCAAGTTGGTATGATCAAGGGTGAGTTGTTTATTCCTTTCCTGGCCTGGGCTCTGGTCTGTGAGTGACCACAAGCATTCTCTTCTGCCTTGGAACTGTGAGGAGGATTCCCTCTCCACCACCACCACAAGCTCCTCTTTGCCAGTGCTCCTCTTTGCCTTAGGACCACCACCCAGAATTGCAACCTAGATCCAAGCACAGGCAAAGCAAGAAAATCCTACCTCAGCACCAACAAAGAGATCCCTGAAATCCCCCTCTGATCAGCCACTCAATCACCCCACTGTCTGTGGGCCAATAGCTCCAGAAGCAGATGCTGCTGCCACTGCCCCAGGGCAGCACCAGGGTCGGAGCCAGACCACACTCCTCTCTTACCCAGGTCCAACATACTTTTCCTACTGACTTTATAAGTTGTCTTTGGCATTTGTGAGTTGAGAAGTCTGGAAACTGCTACAGCTGCCTATGATTCAGTCTGCTGAGGTCTCCTCTTTGTTTGTGGGGGCCCTGTCTTTGCCTGCCCTGCCCACCCTGAACTATGCTCCTCTCCCAGCCCATTGCAACAGACCTTTCCCATCAAATATCCAGGTTGTTTTGGGCTGGAAATTTGTTTCACTCTGTCCTTTTGTGGGTTCTGCTGCTCTAGAATTTGTTTAGAATCATTTTTACAGGTATTTGGAGGGTTTTGGGGAAGAGCTCAAGCAAATTACTGTTTTCACTCCACCATCTTGGTTCCACTTCCTGATCTTCACTTTCAAAGAGAGAGAATAGGCTTCTTCTCATGACCTTTTGCTTGTTATGCCCTTCATCTCAGACTGAGGAAAATTACTTAAACCAATTTTGGGTTGGGTTCATGTCTAGGGAGGGCCCCCATTAAACTGTGATCTTCTTGATAGTAGGGACTATTTTTTTTTTTACTTTTTTTTGTATCCCCAGTACTCTGAGTACCTGGTATATAGTAGTCTCTTAATAAACACTTGCTAACTGACTACAACCCCAAAAGATTAACAGGGTCCATTCTAAAAATAAATACTACAATAAATTCTACTGATCCAGCCATGTCATATAGTTAACATTACTATTACCTACCACAATTGTCTCTTAAACTTACTGTTTTTCTTCCCCCATGTGCCTGCCTATACTAGTTCTCCCCTCCATCATTTCATCTCCTTTTCCTTTCCTTCTTTTTTCTTCTCCTGATACCACTGGCTCCTACCCTCCTTCCTAGCAGAAATGGCTATAGGTTGTAAAGGATTATTAGATTTAGACCTGAAAGAGATTTTATGATCACATAGTTCAAACATCTCTTCCCACTTGTGAGGAAACTATATTCTAAAAAGGTTAAAAAATTTAAACCCAAGTTTCCTGGCTTAAATTTTAGTGCTTTCCCTTACTATACTAACTTGCCTAGCAGAGAGAGTTGAAAAACTAGGGAGACCAAAAGATCAATACTAAGAAAGTGGTTGTCAGTAGGGAATCAGAGTTAACTGAGAAAGAAAATGCAGAAATGAGACTGTTGACAGCAAAACTCCAAGTGATGTAGGGGAAGGAATGCTAGCTTTGGAGTCAGAAGGACATAGGTTAAAATCTTCATTCTACTGTAAAACATTGGTCTAATTAATTATTATATCTGTGTCTACCTTTCTACAACCTATAAAATTAGGAGGTTTATCCAGATCAAGGATTCTTAACCTGAAATCTAGAGAGTCCCAAGGTGCTATGTGAATTGACTTCAATAGGTGTGCAAACTTAGATATGAACAATATGTCTTTAATTTATTAACCTCTACCTGAAATTAGCATTTCATTTGATTATGAGTGTAGGCAACAGACATTATTCTGAAAAGGGGTCTATAGACTTTACCTGAGTGACAAAGAGGTTCACTATGCACACACATACACAAAAATTAAAACCAAAATAAGGAGTTGTCATCAGGATGTTGTCTTCATATATTATCAATTTCCTGGTGTACAACTCTACTTGAATGTACCATAGGCTTCTCATACTCAACACGCCCACAGTGGATCTGATTACCTTTACCCCAAACCTAACACACCTCCCCACATTTTCTTTTTCAAGAAGGCATTAACTTTCTTTTAGTCTCCTAATTAGTGTTTCTTTTTCCAGTCTCTTCCCTCTTCAATTTATCATTAATTTATATTTTCATACTTCTATAGTCTCAGTGATATAGATATGCTCTTTGATAGGTCACATTTCAACCCATTCATGCATTGTCAGCACATGAAATTCTTTTTGCTATTTATTTCTGTTATTTAAAGTGTACTTTTCTTTTTAACAAAGGCAAAGACAATATAGACACACCCCAACAGTAATTTTCAGTTCTGTGTTAGTGATGATAATAATTTTTTTGGAAGTCTGGAGATGGGTATCTAATTAAAAGTGATAAGCAGGGAAACTACATTTTGCTAAAATGTACCATAGACAATGAAGTCATACCAATCCTAAATATACATGCACCAGATTATAGCATCAAAATTAATAAAGGAAAAGTTCATTGAGTTATAGGAGGAAATAGACAGTAAAACTATAGTAGTGGAGGACCTCAATTTTCCACTCTCAAAATGAGGTAAATCTAACAAAAAATAAACAAGAAAAAAGTTAAGATGAAGAGAATTTTAGAAAAGTTAGATATGATAGCCCTCTGTAGAAAATCAAATAGAATAGAATATATATACACACATACACACATATATGTATATGTATGTGTGTGTATATACATTTATACCAGTGTATATATCACCTTTACAAAAAATGACCATGTGTTAGAGCATATGAACCTCACAACAAAATTCAGAAAAGCAGAAATATTATCATAAAGCAATAAAAAAACTACATTCAATAAATTGCCATGGAAACATAGATTAAAAATAACTGGAAACCCAATAATCTGTTCCTAAAGAATGAGTGGGTCATAGAAAAAAAAAATTAGCAATTTCATTAATAAAAATGACATCAATGGGACAACACAAAAAAATTTATAGGACACAGACAAAACAATAGTTAGGGAAACTATATATCTCTAAATGGTTACATTAATAAAATAGAGGGGGAAAAGGTCAATAAATTAGATGTGCATTTAAAAATAAACTTGAAAAAAAACAAATTAAAAATTCCCAATTAAACACCAAACTGTAAATCCTGAAAATTCAAAGGAGAGATTAATAAAACTTAAAGAAAGAAAACTATTGAACAAATAAATAAAATTAGGACCTAGTTTTATAAAAAAAAAATAAAATAAATAAACCATTGGTTAATTTGATTTAAAATAAAAGAAAAAATCTAATTACTTGTATCAAAAATGAAAATAATGAATTCACCAACAATGAAGAAGTAATTAAAGTAAATATTAGGAGCTAGTTTGTCTAGTGATATATCAATAAAATCTGACAATATAAGTAAAATAGATCAATGCTTACAAAAAATATAAGTTGCTCAGAAAACAGAGGAAATGAGATATTTAAATAAACCATTTTAGAAAAGGAAATTGAACCAGCCATCAATGAACTCCCTAAGAAAAAATCCCTAGGGCCAGATGGATTTGCAAGTGAATTCTACCCAACATTTAAAGAGCAATTAATCTAATATTATATAAACTATTCAGGAAAAAAAAATAGGTGAAAAAGGAGTCCTACTAAATTCTTTTTAGGACACAAATACAGTGTTAATACCTAAACCAGGAAGAGAAAAAATAAAAACAAGAAAGAATATTATTGGCCAATTTCCCTAATGAATATTGATACAAAAATATAAATAAAAATGATAACTAGGATATTACAGCAATATATCACAAAGATCATGTACTATGAGCAGGTGATATTTATACTAGGATTATAAGACTGCTTCAATATTAGAAAAACTATCAACATAATTTAGCATATCAATAACAAAAACAACAAAAAACATATGATTATCTCAATAGATGCAGAAAAAGATTTTGACAAACTACAATACTCATTCCTATTTAAAAAACAAACAAACATCAGAAAGCGTAGGAATCAATATAACTTCCTTTAAAATGATAAATAGTACCTATCTAAAAGCATCAGCAAGCTTTATCTGTAACTGGGATCAGCTTGAAGCCTTCCCAATAAGATCAGGGGTGAAACAAGGATATCCATTACAGCAACTGTTACTCAATAATGTTCTATAAATGCTAGTTGCTATAGCAATAAGAGAAGCAGAAGAAATTGAAGGAATGAGTATAGGCAGAGGAAACAAAACTATTAGACTTTATAGATAAAATGGTAGTATACTTGGAGAATCTTAGAGAATCATCTAAAAAACTAGTTGAAATAATTACCAGCTTTGGCAAAGTTGCAGGATATAAAATAAATCCATGTAAATCGGCAGCATTTCTATATATTAGCAACAAAGTCCAGCAACAAGAGAAAGAAAGAGAAATTCCATTTGAAATAACTGTAGACAATATCAAATACTTGGGAGTCTATCTGTCAAGACAAAGCTAAGAACTATATGAGCACAATTACCAAATACTTTTCACACAAATAAAGTCAGATCTAAGCAATTCAAAATGTATTAATTGCTCATGTATAGGGCAGTATAAAAAGGATGACAATTCTGCCTAAATTGATTTACTCACTTAGTGTTACACTAATATAACTACCAAAAATTATTTTATAAAGCTAGAAAATAGTTCATTTGAAAATGCTAAAGGTCAAGAATATCAAGGGATTCAGTGGAAAAAGAAAGAAAGCAGGTGGCTTAGCCATACCAGATATTAAATTATATTACAAAGCAGTAATTATCAAAACAATCTAGTACTGGCAAAGAAATAGAGGGGTGGGTCAGTAAAATAGATTAGTTATATAATATAATTAATTAATTAATGACCATAGTAATTTAATGATTGATCAATCTTTTGGGACCAGGTCTCACTATTTTACAAAAATTGTTAGGAAAACTGGAAAGCAGTTTGGCAGAAACTAAGAATGGACCAACTTCTCACATCATATACCAAGATAAGGTCAAAATAGGTACATGAACTAGACATAAAGGATGATACCATAAGCAAATTAGGAGAGAAGAGAATAATTTACCTGTCAAATATATGGTGAAGGGAAGAATTTATGACCAAATAAGAGACAGAAAGCATGACAGGATGTAAATTGTATAATTTTGATTACATGAAATTAAAAAGTTTTTGCACAAGCAAAATCAACATAGCTAAGATTAGAAGGAAAGCAGAAAACCTGGGGAAATAATTTTACAAGAAGTTTCTCTGATAAAGGCCTCATTTTTTCAAATATATAGAGAACTGTGTCAAATTTATAAGAATGCAAGTCATTTCTTTATTGATAAATGATCAAAGGATAAGAATAGTTTTCAGATGAAGAAATAAAAGCTAGCTATAGTCATATAAAAAATGCTCGGAATCATTGTTGATCAGAGAAATGTAAATTAAAACAATTCCAAGTTACCATCTCATACCTATTAGATTGGCTAATATGAAGGAAAAAGACAATGAGAAATGTTGGAGGGGATGTGGGAAAATTGGGATACTATCGCACTTTTGGGAGAGTTGTAAAATGATCAAACCATCCTGGAGAACAATTTGGAACTACACTCAAAAGCCTATAAAACTGTGCATACAGTTCAATCCACCAATACAAAACTAGGTCTGAATTTGAAAGAAACTTAAAAGAGGAAAAGGACCTATATGTATAAAAATTTTTATAGCAGGTCTTTTTGTGATGACAAAGAATTAGAAATTGAGGGGATGCCTGTCAATTGAGGAATGGCTAAACAACTTTTGGCATATGATTTTGATGGAATACTATTGTACGATAAGAAATGATGAGCAAGGTGCTCTCAGAAAAACCTGGAAAGGCTTATATGAACTTATATAAAGTCAAAATCAGGAGAACATTGTACACAGTAACAACAATATTGTACAATGATCAACTGTAAATAACCTAGTTATGTTCAACAAAACAAGGATCTAAGATAATTCCAAAGGATTCATGATGAAAAATGCTATCCACTTCCAGAGAAAAAACTTGATGGACTTAGAATACAGATTGAAGCATATGTTCCCCCGCCCTTTTTTTTTTTTCCATTCGTTTTCTTTTTTTTTTTGGTCTGTGTTTTCTTTCACAACATGATGAATATGGAAATGTGTTTTTGCATGACTGCACATGTATATCAAATTGTTTGCCTTCTCAATGAGGAGGGATGACAGAGGAAGAGAATTTGGAACTCAAAATTAAAAAAAAAAACATGTTAAAAACATTTACATGTAACTGGAAAAAAAGTAAAAATTTTAAAAAAATCCACTCCAAAAAGAAGAATCTGCACAGGCACACTTTTAACTTTAATCCACAATACTAACATCACCCCATCACTTTTTTTAAATTTAGAAATCATCAAAACAATAAATCAAGCCCTGATTTTTATCATTTGCCAATTTTCAAGATGTAAATATTTATACTAAAATTTTAACGGTTTAATAAAAATCTCTGAGCTGGCCCAAGCTGATTCCAGCACCCTTCTGTATTATATCCAAATTTATTTGTCATTATTACATTTCACACATTTTATTATTCTCATGTTCTATCCTACTCTCTCTTCCCCTAACTCAGTGTTCTATTTACACTCCTCCGTGCCTTTGCTCAAGTTCACCACCATATGTGGAATGTACTTTTTCTTCCCTTCAGCCCCTAAGAATCCTTAGCTTGCTTCAAAGTTTAAGTCAGAGGCTACTTTCTATTAGAAGCCCTTCTTGTTTCATGCAGTTTTAATGTTGCAATTTAATGTTTTAATTTAATGTTGCAGTCTCCCCTTCTGAGTTTAAGCTCCTTAAAGGTAGGGACTAGTTTTCTATTTTTTCTATTTTTTTTCTATTTTTTTTTTTTAGTGACTAGCAGAGTATATGTATGTGGGTGAAAATGTGTAAGAAGGAAGACCTGATATAAGGAATGTTCAGTGTGGAAATTCCATTCACTGATGTAGATCAGTAGCATGTTTACAACTTTTACAACCCTAGAGAGTTGTTTGGTGGCACTTAGATGTTAAGTGTCTTGGCCATAATCGTACATTTGTTATGTGTCAGAGATAAGACTTGAATCCACACTTTCATCAGTCGTATGCCAGTTGATTATCTACTACATCTTATGATTAATAAATGCATTTTGGATAAATTAATGATCTTTAAATCTCTTCTAGTCCTAAGTCCCATGATTTTAGGGTCTCTGGAATAGAAGCAGAGATGAAACTAATATGTTTATAAATATACTTTATGCCAAAACTATTTGCATATGATTTGCCTGACAAAACATACTATATATGCAAACACTTCTAATATATATTTATATAATTTTGAATATTTTCCTCTGAAAATATAAAATATCTTTACTTTTCAAAGATGAGAATTTATTTGTATTTTTGAAAAGGAGTCTTCAAATTCACTGTAAATTTAAATCACTAGAACAGACTACCACTTTAGTTATCCCTTGGAAAATTCTTTTAGAGGATTAGCTATTCATCTTAGCCATTCTTGCCAAAGTTAGCTGCCGTTCCAACCATGAGTCCTATTTTTAATGTCATTGTAAAGAAATTGACTATGGCATATGTCTTAGTATGTGTTAGTCAAGAGGTTATTAGAGAAATAGGAAAACAAACCTGCTTACCACATCAGTTCTGAGTTGGTACACTAATGTTTTAGAATCACAACTGTTGGCTACATTTCCCCCAGTTTTTCTCTTTTCTGTGTACTTGGCAATCTCATCTACTCCAGTAGATTTATTACCTATTGGCAGTTTACCCTCAAATCTACAGTCCTGACTATTTCAAAATGCTTGTCTTCATCTCTATGTGGTTCTTCTTCAACTCAGTCAGAGTAAGTACAAAATTGAAGCAATCATCTTCTCTCTAAAACTTGTCTTCTTGCCATCATGCTTTTGGTCTCCTAACCTTGAACCCTGAGAGTTGTCTTTAATACATTTCTCTCCTTAAACCTCACATGTTAATTCAATTTGATTCATTTAAATCTGAATTTATTAAGCATTTGCTATGTTAAGTGTCAATCAATTTCCAATTCCAATAAATTCTATTCTTTGTGATATTTCTAATATTCCACTACCACTTGCAAGTACTATGTAAAGTTGTAAGTTAGAGGTGAACCAATTGTCAGTTCCCATAGACTAATATTTTATCTGATATTCCATCTAATATTTCTCCAGTCTCATATACTATTATATACAATCGTTTCAGGCTCTCATTAATGCTTATTTGTCCATTATCTAATAATATATTATTTGAATGATGACCCCTCTTCTATTCTTTACCCAATTAAGTCTATCCTTCATACAATTGACAAAGAAATCTTCCAAATATACAGATTTGAGCTATTGATCTTCTCAAAAGCTTTTAATAGTTCTCCACCTGCTTACCAAATAAAATATATAGACCTCAGAATAATATTTAAGGGTATTGATAGTCCATTTTTAAATCCACTTCTTTGGCTTTATCATATGTGAATTACCTTTTTAAAACTTCCAAGCAAACTCTAACTTCCTGATCTATTCCTGCCTTTTCTCAGCTCCATAACTTTGACTACATCATCCACGCCCATCCCTACATTTCCCCGTGAAAGCCATTTCTTAATGCAAGGTTTAGCTAATGTGTCAGCTCTTTCTGGAGAATTTACATTATTTTCTCCACTCCAAATAATTTTTTCCTCCTTCAATTTCTCATATATCTCCATATGTGGACCTCTTCTATTTGTGTCTATAATGTCATAATTAGTCTTGAAGGTGGGTTCATTTTTTTTCTTATGCTCCCTCCTTCTTCTGTTTCTAGTATATATTAAATCCCTTTAAGACAGGGATTTTAGATTTTTCTTTCCATGCACGGGTCCTTTAATACTGCAAAAATGTCTATCCTTGGAAAAGTCAATCTTAGATATTTCAAAAATTATTTAACAATAGGAATGAAGACAGAACAGAACTCT
Source organism: Vombatus ursinus (assembly GCF_900497805.2). NCBI lineage: Eukaryota > Metazoa > Chordata > Mammalia > Diprotodontia > Vombatidae > Vombatus > Vombatus ursinus. The sequence goes on from NW_020954642.1 coordinate 5,986,540, forward strand.
GATTAAATTAATAAAGAATAAAACATTTTATCTTTTTTTTTGTATTCTAAGCACCTAGCATAGTACATTGCAAATGGGAGGGATGCTTGGTCTGGGGAAGAGAAGGCTTAAAGGATATATGCTTTTTTTTCAAATATTTGAAGGGCTGACATACAGAACAGTTTAAAAAAATAATGACAAAGTTTATTTGGAAGGACAAAAGGTCAGAAATTTCCAGGAAACCAGGGGGGAAAGATGTAAAGGAAGCAGATTCAGCAGTATTTGACTTTAAACTACATTATATGGTGAGAGTATTGTTGAAGTGTAAAATAGACAATTTCAATTATTGTAAATTAAGATTTTCTTGTGTAAATAAAACCACTACAGCCAGGAATAGAAGGAATAAAGAAAATTGGGGGAGGGGACTTTTATAGATAATTTCTCAGATAGGATATAATTTTGTTATAACATTACTATGGTACAGAAAATTATGAGTTGGTTGATTTAGAAAAACTTGGAAAGACTTGGATTTATGAACGAAGATGCTGTCTTCTTTTGGAAAAAGAAATGGCAAGTGGAAAAATATATACTATGGTCTTACATATATGTGTATGAGTGTGTATGTATATATATGTATGTGTTTAGACATCTGTGTCTGTGTACATATACACATACATATATGTACACGTGTAGGCATACATGTATACATATGTGTATGCCTACATGTGTACATATATACACATATGTGTATGTGTAGACACATATTGTTTAAATGTAGCCTTTTATAGGGTAGGTAGGGGAGGGAGAGAGAAACAAAGTAAAAAGTGCACAGCAGAGTGCAAAAAAAAAAAGCTTTAAGGAAGCAAAGAAAACCTGGGTGGCTTTGAATATAATGAGTAGCATTTATTATAAAGGTTTTCTTGAAATGGAAATTTATTGTTTTATATTGAATTCTCTTTTATGTTCTGTTGTGTACATGGCAATGTTCTTTTTATTTCTCTCATTTTGTATTTATGTTTAAAATGAATAAAAAATTTACAAAAAAGGGAAAAATAATACTATATCCCTCCCTCAAGATTTTCTACTAACAAGTTCTATCCTAAATGGAATAGGATACATTGGGAGTTCATTGCTTCTAATTTGAACTCTTAAAATAGAGATTGGGTAAGAATTGTCAAGAATTTCTTTGGAAGGAATTCTTGCTCAGGTACTTGAGATTTTTTTTTAATTTTATGAAGATTTGAATTAAACTGAATTGCAAGTTAGTTGGGGGATCTGAGAGAAAAAGAAAATATATTTTTTGTTAACTAAAAATAAAACAAAACAGAAAAAAATATGTAGATAAGAAAAAAAATCTAGGAACTATAGCTTAAGGAGAAATCATCTACGGGCTAGAAAATCAATTGGACAATGTAATAGCTTGCCTTATCTTTTATAAAAGTTGAGAATTGACAAAAAAAATAAATAAATACATGAGTAAATAATAAAATAAATAAAATTAATGTTAGGATGATTATTGCCTCCTCTATTTCCACATTGCCCAGCAACCATGGTAACTTATCTCCCCTTCATTTATAATTAAGAAGGAAGCACATGGTAGAAATGTGCAATTATTTGATGTCAGATTTATTTTCTCATGAGTTATTAAATGATTTATCATCTAGATTCACTTTCCATAACTGCTAATTTGGGGGAGGGAGGGAAATCCAAAACCTCAAATTCATTGACTTAATGGGCATGCCTAATTGAAAAAATGTACTTTGCACATATCACTAACTTTGCAATCATTTGTTTATTGGAAAGTTTGAACATTAAAATGAGATGAATGGCATATTAAATAACAGTGTAGTCTGTGGATATTTTTGTACTATTAGGCTGTGGATGTGAATGAATTGAAAAAGTTCTGATTTTCTGGATATTAATTCAATAGCAGAGATTTCTAATTTAGTATTAATGTAGAGTTGGGGGAGAAGATGCTAGAGGAGATATTGAATAATAATCTGGATATACTTTCTATTTGTGAACTGACTTAGTTTTAACCTTGACTTTGCTCCTCCATTTAAAAGTGATGCTTTGGCAGAGCCAAGATGGCAGAGGAAAAGCAGTGACTTGCTTGAGCTCCCCCCCAAACCCCTCCAAATACCTATAAAAAATGGCTCTAAACAAATTCTAAAGCACCAGAACCCACAAAAAGACAGAGTGAAACAAATTTCTAGCCCAAGACAGACTGGATGGTTGATCCAAAAGGTATATCACGCCAGGCAGGGAGAGAAGCACAGTTTGGCATGGGTGCACAGGCCGCAGAGAACCTGGAGCAGGCCTCAGAGGACTGAATCGGGGACAGCTGTGGCAGATTCCAGACTTTTCAACCCACAAATGCCAAAGACAACTTAGAAGGTCAGTGGGAAAAGTCTAGGACTGCGGTGAGAGAAGGAGCTAGGTCTCAGCCACCCCCGGGGCCACGGCTGTTTCCTGAGCTTCCGGCCCACAGATGGAGGGGGAATTAAGTGGCTGATCAGAAAGGGATTGCAGGGTTCTCTTTGCCAGTACTAAGGCAGGAATCTCTTGCTTTTCTGGTGCTTGGATCTAGGTCACAGTTCTATGGGGAGGTCCTGGGGTGAGGAGGAATGCTGGTGTGGTGAAACTTGTGGCAGTGGAGAGAAAACACCTTGCCCCTTATCATAGCACCTTGGAAGAACTGAAAATTTTCAAGTCCCTAGAAGTATCTCTGAAAACATCTGCACAAACCCCGGAAGCTTGGGACAGTACATTCTCCACATCGGAAGCAGACTTTTACCTTAACAAAGAGTTTAAAACTCAAATAATTGGCTGGGATCATGAGTAAGCAGCGCAAAAAGAGTCAGACTATATTATCTTACTTTGGTGACAAAGAATATCAAAACATACAACCAGAAGACAATGAAGCCAAAGCTCCTACATCCAAAGCCTCCAAGAAGAATATGAATCAGTCCCAGGCCTCGGAAGAGCTCAAAAGGGATTTTGAGAAGCAAGTAAGAGAAGTAGAGGAAAAACTGAGAGTTTTGCAAGGAAATCATGAAAAACAAGTCAACAGCTTGCTAAAGGAGACCCTAAAAAATACTGAAGAAAATTACTCCTTAAAAAATAGCCTAACCCAAATGGCAAAAGAGGTCCAAAAAGCCAATGAGGAGAAGAATGCCTTCAAAAGCAAAATTGGCCAAATGGAAAAGGAAGTCCAAAGGCTTACTGAAGAAAATACTTCCTTAAAAATTAGAATAGAGCAATTAGAAGCTAGTGACTTTATGACAAATGAAGAGCTGAATAGAAAATTTGATTTTCAAATACAAGACTCAGGTAAAGAAGAAATAAACAGGAAAGAGAAAATCATAAGAGACTTATTATGTTTGAACTGATTCCATTTGTGCATGGAAAGACAATATTTGTAACTCATGAGACCTTTGTCAATATTAGGGTAGTTGGAGGGGAAAAAATTAAATAGATATAAATAGATAGATAGAGGGCACAAGGTGAGTTGAAAATGAAGGGGTCATATCTGGGGAATAAAATTAAGGGGTAAGAGAGGATTATACTAGGAGAAGGAGAAAGGGAGAGGTAGAATGGGGTACATTGTCTCAAAAACAACAGAAAAGAAAAGGCTCTTACAGTGGAGGGGAAATGGGGGAAGGTGAGAGGGAATGAGTGAATCTTATTCTTGTAGGATTTGACTTAAGGAGGGAATAACATACACACTCAATTGGGTATGGAAATCTGTCTTACCCTACAGGAAAATGGGGGAGCAAGAGAGTAGGGGGATGATAGAGAGGAGGGCAGATTGGGAAAGGGGGTAATCAGAAGCAAGTACTTCTGAGGAGGGACAGGGTCAAAAGAAGGAACAGAATAAATGGGGGGGGATAGGATTAAGGGAAATAGAGTTAGTTTTTCACAGCATGTCTACTATGGAAGTGTTTTGCATAACTGCACATATATAACCTATATTTAGTTGCTTGCCTTATCAATGAGGGTGAGTGGGGAGGGAGGAAGGGAGAAAATTTGAAACCCAAAGTTTTAAAAACACATGTTTAAAAAAAATGTTTTCACATGCAACTGGGAAATAAGAAATACAAGAAATGGGGTAAAGAAATCCATCTTGCCCTACAGGAAAATCGAAGGGGAAGGGAATGAGAGAAGCAGGGGAGAGATAGAAGGGAAGGCAGACTAGGGGGAGGGGTATTCAGAATGCAGGCCATCTTGGGGTGGGGGGAGGGGTGAGATGGGGTGAAAATTTGGAACTCAAAATATTGTGGAAGTAAATGTTGAAAACAAAAAAGTAAATAAAAATTACCATAAAAAAAGAGAATTGAGTCAAAGTTGGGCAAATAGGTCTAGCAAATAAGTGAGAAATATCTCAATTTTATGCTGCAGGATTTTTAATCAGTGTTTTTTAATTGGAGAAAATAAATAATATTAGACAAAAAAAAAAGTGGTGCTTCCTTCCAAGCTCATAACTCTTTTATTCAGCCTGTCCTATACCTATATCATTCTAGATGATATTACTTGTATTAGAAGTATGTGTGTACCCTCCCTTATTAACCTCTGAAAACCCAGAAAATATCACCCCAGGAAAAACCCTGGAACAACTGAACCAGAAGAAAGATGGGGTGCAGCAGTCCAGTAGCCAAGGTAGCTTGAGAGATTGATGGGAAAGGCCCCTCTTAACCTGGGGAAAGGAGAGTTGTATAGAATGGGAGGCATCCCAGCAAGCTAGTAGAAAGCCCCACCTCTGCATACTAGGAGGAGATCCTGAAGCTCAGGTGGTGGAGCAGGCAAACACCAACACCTGGACCTGAGAGTGCCTCACTGAGGGTGGGGCAACTGGTGAAAACCGGCTTGGAAAACCACCAGATACCTGGGCATTCTACAGCAACCAGCTCTCTCAGTGTCTCAGCAAAACTAAGGGAAGCAATGCTCCAAGGGTCCCCAGGTGGATAAACACCCTACAACATCCATCTGAAAGGAGCTGAAGAAAGTAAAAGGAAGGAAAGGCACAGTAAGCAGGAGCCACACTACCCAATCCTAATCCTAGAGTTCCAGTGTTGCTGATTCCAGCCCAACACCAGGTAAACTGCCAGAACCCTGCAGCTTCCAACTTGCCAGCATTGGAGGCCCCAGCACACAAAGCCAAAGACCAGGCCCTATGCTCCTAACACAAGAAGCTTGGGTCAGTGCCCTCTGCTCCTCAGCAGGAGAGCTCATTCTCTTCAAAGGCCAGGAAATAAGAAAATACCATGAGGAAAAAGAAACATATAATAGATTCTTATTATGGGAAGAGTGAAGATGAAGGCAGAAATTCTGAAGAGGACAACATTGTCAACAAACCCACATCTGAAATCTCAAAAGGGAATATGAACTGGTCTGAGGCCCAAAAAGCCTTCTTAGAAGAGCTCAAGAAGGATTTTAAAAGTCAAATGAGAGAGATAGAAGAAAAAATGGGAAAAAGGAATGAGAGGTATACAAGAGAAAGTCAATAGCTTGGAAGAGGAAGGGCAAAAATTAACTGTAGAAAACAAGTCCTTAAAAATGCAATTGGCCAATTGGAAAAAAAAGTACACTGAAGAAAACAAGTCCCTAAAAAATAGAATTGGCTAAATGGGGAAGGAGGTACAAAATCTAAGAGAAGAAAACAATTTGTTAAAAGTTAGAATTGGGCAAATGGAAACTAATGACTCTGTAAGAAAGCAAGAATCAGTCAAACAAAAACAAAAGAATGAAAAAATAAATGAAAATGTAAAACACCTCATTGGTAAAACAACTGACCTGGAAAATTGATCCAGGAGAGACAATTTAAACATTATTGGTCTACCTGAAAATCACAATGAAAAAAAAGAGCCTGGACAGTATCTTTCAGGAAATCATAAAAGAAAACTGCCCTGAGGTCCTAGAAAGAATCCACCTATCACCTCCTGAAAGAGATCCCAAATTGAAAATGCCAAGGAATAGAGTAGCCAAATTCCAAAATTACCAGGTCAAAGAGAAAATACTGCAAGCAGCCAGAAAGAAACAATTTAAATATCATGGAACCACAGTCAGAATTACACAGGCCCTTGCAGCTTCTACATTAAAAGACTGCAGGGCATGGAATAAGATATTCCGTAAGGTAAAGGAGCTTGGATTACAACCAAGGATCAACTACTGAGCAAAAATGAGCATGATCTTTCAGAGGAGGAGATGAATATTCAACGAAATAGAGGATTTCCAAACTTTCCTGATAAAAAAGACCAGAGCTCAACAGAAAAATTGATCTTCAAATACAAGACTCAAGAGAGACATAAAAAGGTAAACAGGACAGAAAGAAACAACATGTTATTAATAAGGGCAAACTGTTTACACCCCTACAAGGGAAGATGACACTTGTAACTCTTGAGAACTGTATTGTTATTACATCATGTTAAAAGGGTATGCATAAAGGGGGTGAGTATAAATTAACTTTGATGTAATGATAAAAAAAAACCTAATCAAGTGGGTAAAATGGATCCAAGTAAGTGGATTAATCTGATGTAACTAAGAAAATGTACTGAGAGAAAAGGAAAGGAGGAGGCAGACAAGGGTAAATTACGTTACAGGAAAAGGCACAAAAACCTATTACAGGAGAGGGAAAGAAGGGAGGGAGATGAGCATTGTTTGAACCTTACTCTCAACAGATTTGGCTCAAGAAGAGAATAACATAATCAGTTAGATATAGAAATCTAACTTGCCTTATAGGCAGTAGGAGGGAAAGGGGGAAAGAAAAGGGAAAGGGGATAGAAGGGAGGGAAGAAGTAGTAAGGGTAAAGAGGAAGAAAAGGGATGGGGCTAATAGAAGGGAGGTGGGACTAAGGAAGGTGGTGGTCAAAAGCAAAACGTTAGTGAGGAGAGAAAAGGAGAAAGGAGAAAGAAAAGCATAAACGGGGAGGGAAAGGATGGAGAGAAAGACACAGACAGTAATCATAGCTGTGAATGTAATATATGAATGTAATGGAATACTATTGTGCTATAAGAAATGATGAACAGGCAGACTTCAGAAAAAACCTGGAAAGACTTGTATGGTTTGATTGTGAGTGAAGTGAGCAGAACCAGGAGAACATTGTACACAGTAACAGCCACATTATACAATGACTAACATTGATAGACTTAACCCTTCTCAGCAATACAAGGATCTAAGACATCTCCAAAGGCCTCACGATGGAAAATGCTATCCACATACAAAGAAAGAGCTATAGAGTTTGAATGCAGATTGAAGCATACTATTTGCTATCTTTTTTTTCTTTTGTTGTGTTTTGTTTCCTCATTCTGGTGGTTCCTCCTATTAGTTCTAATTCTTACTTACAACATCACTAATGTGATATGTTTAATAGGAATGTATATGTATAGCCTTTATCAGATTGTGTGCCGTCTTGGGGAGGGAGGTAGGTAGGGAGGGAGAGAAAAATTTAAAACTCAAAATCTTATGGAAGTGATTGTTGATAATTCAAAATAAATTAATAAAAATCATACAAAATAATAATAATAATAATAATAATAATTAATAATAATAATAATAATAAAAGAATCATTTGTGCAGAACTCTTATTCCCTGAATAGATGGTAAGTTCCTTGTGGGTGCAGCAAATGTACCACCCCTCCCCATATTTGTATCTTTAATGCCTATGCATTGTACTTCAAAGCAAACACACAATAAATATTTGCTGAATACTATGAAATATTCTATTTGATGTCATGGAACCAATAGTCCAGAATGATGATTTCTTCAATCTAGGGAACTCCTAGTTTGGAAAACTCCCTACACTCACCAACATCTCTTTATAAGATACAGCCTTGAAGATTTTGAGTTTAAGGGACTTGACTTTTCCAAACCTACACAACTAACTTATATCAGAAGCAGAACCTGAAACTTGATCTTCCTACTTCTAAGTGAGAGAAATGAATATTGATAATTAATGAGTTGGGGAGATCCAGAGTTCTCTCCTTTTTCTAAAAGTTCAGTCTCTTGAAGAACATTGCTGATAATGAAATTGGACTAACTTTCTTCTTCAGACCCCACCAAAGTGGGGTAGCCATTGTGTTTTGTTCAGGCTTGGATGGGGCATAAATTCTTTGAAGAGCTTGCCCAAGGCTACTACTGGTGGTCTGGTTATAGAGATAGTCTCTCTGTCCAAGGGTAACATAATGTCACTCTCAGCCCCTGATTGTAATATTCTTTCTCTTATTAATCGTTAACCAAGCAGAGTTGATTGCCACTCATCTTCCAAAAGAACAAATAAGCCCTGAGTCCACCACCGTGATTGTCTTTGGTCTAAGAGAGATGGCCAAATGACCATCCTTTTATTAATAAACATGCTGGCCTTACTAATAAGATGATTTAATTACCCAGAACTATCTTGAACCTTTTAAATTGCCACACAAGGCTGGCCCTTTATGTCCTATGCTACAGTGTTTATTTTAGGGTAAGTGGAGGGTGGGATTTGGTAGGTTGAGGCACAAATACAATCCTGATAATCTATGTTCAAACAAAAAACAAAAAATAATAAAGAAAATCAACCCTTTAGTTTCCTTGGAAATTTTTGTTACTTTGATTCAGAAGTGAAACTAAGAAAGGGCATGGTAAAATTATTTTTCCTGGTTTTTACCTCTCATACTATTTCAAAGGCAACATTTTTTATTGGCCTTTAAAATACTAACAGCTTTACATTTTTATAAGAAGATGGATTTCCAGCATTTTAAGGGCACTAGGGTATCTTCTACACCTACTAGTCTTGGTATGGAGTAAGTAGAAGGAATAGCACGTCAAACCATTTTGCCCTACAAAGCAACAAAAATGAGAATAGCCACATGACATTTTCCATCACGTGGCCAAATTCTAAGTTTTAGATCCCATGATATAATACCTTGGGATTTTATTTTCTCTTTCTTAGTGAATATATTATAGATGTGGAGATATATTGCAACATCAAACTCTTTTGCCAACTTATTTTTTATTCTGATTTTTAAAGTTTGGGAAAATACATTTTCCCCTGTAATTCAAGCTGTTTCAAAAGAATCCATTTAATTTATGAAAACAGGCATCTCTAATTCTAACTCTTGAGCTGTGTCTAGGATTAGACTTGTGAATATATATTTTTAAAAAGTTTACAGAATCTGTGTCTCTGCTCTCTTGTGAAATGCAAACTGGCCTGGGAAAGACAAACTTCCTTCCATTTCTCAAGTACTATAATCAAAGGCAGAAATTATTAACAAAATTGAGCACTAATTAGTCTTCAGACCAGTTCTTTAAACTGATGGATGTAAGATCTGTGAAATCTAATCTTTAAATCTTAGTTACATAATAAACTTTGTGCCTGCACCTGGCTCCCCGAGCTACCATCCCATTATGCTCCAGGCACCCTCTCTTGCCCCCTACATTTCCACAAGCATTACCTTGTACTTGTCAAGGCATTTTTCATGTTCTTCACATCTCTTCCCAGTCAGTGATTTTGAATGCTCAGTTGCCATTATTTTAACCCTATCCCTCATTCCCCAGGGATTGCTCCTTTATTTCCATCGCCCTTAACCCCCTCTGACCAAATTCCCTTCTTAAATCTTCTCACCTCTTTCCCACTGTGTTCTCTGGAATGCCTGTTTGTTAGGTTAAAAAATTGCTTTCATTTTAAATCTTTTCATTTTCTACTCTTTCCATTGTCTGGCACTTATTGAGACCTCCCTCCCTCTTGATGACACAGCCTCCCTGGCTACCCTGGTTCCACTTTCATTCATGATCCTAATTTTCTGATTATGGTAGGCAATTTGGAATTCTTGATCTCCATTGCCACTTCCAGAATCTCCCTATATCCCCATCAGTCAGTAATTTCTCCTCCTTTGAGGTTCATCCAATCCCTGTTTATTTACCAATCAAGATTCTGGAAGCTATTGTCTACATACGTCTGAGACACTCTCCTTCCTTACTCAATGAATTTAGTGCCTGCCTCATAGTCTTTCTCTCATCCCCAACTCCTGCCCTACTATTAGAGAACTTGAACATACATATTGATACTCCCCCAATACCATAAGTTTCCAATTCGTTAACTTACTAATTTCCTGAGATTTGTGTCACCCCATCTCAGCTGCACAGAAATGACCTTGCTATCACACATAAATATTCTAATTACATGTTTAGGAACTCTGAATTTCCTTTATTTTGTCATGATCTATTTTCATTCTATGTTTTCTTCTTCTTTGCAACATCAAACACTATTCTTTGTTATCATTGCACCCTCCAATCACTTAACCTTTAGTTCTTTCCCAGGGCATCACTCTTGCATGACCCACACTCTCCTTCATTCCTATCTTGATTTCTTCGGTGAACCAGTTCAACTCTACATTGTTATCCTCTCTTATCCTATGAGAGATCTTTCCCTGCCATGCTTCAATCTTGATTACTGAAAATATCCGCTCTTTATTTTCCTACACAGATGCTTCTAAATAAAGCCAGAGAAAATTGTAAAACCGTGTTAATGGCATCCTCTGAAAATTTATGTTTACATAATCTGAAAAGGACTCCCATTGCAGCAAGGTAATCCTTTTACACTCCCTAATCAATTCACTATTCCTTTTATCACATCAGCTTTTCCAAACCTTTTCATCACTTCTCCAACCCACCATGGTTCCCTTTCTGCTCAACCCTTCTGCTAAGCAACTTGCTTCATATTTTGCTGAGCAAAAAAAAGAGACCATTTGTTGAGAACTTTCTTTCCCCCTCCTTCTCCTCACTTCATATCATTCAGATGCATTATTCAACAATCTCTTTCACCCCTATTTCAGAAGAAGACATGGGCCTTCTCCTTGCCAAAGTGAACACTCTGCATGCCCAAGTGATCCCATTCCATCTAGTCTTCTTCCTCCAACAGATTTCCCTCTCTATCACCCTCACTCTTATAGTTATCTTTAATCTTTCATTGTTTATTGGCTATTTTTCTAGTGCCTAGAAACATGGCCTTCTCTTCCCCATCCTTAAAAAAATCCTCTTTAGATGCACACACCCTTCCTAGCTAGTTTCTTATCATTCTAATTTATCCTCAATCAGCTGTCAAACTGATATTCCTAAATCACTAGTCTTGTCATGATATCCTTTCCCCACCAACCCTTCCAATTCAAGAAAATCCAGTCCCTCTAGGATAAAATATAAACTCCTCTGTTTAACTTTTAAATCCATTCATAATGTGGTCCTTACTTACTTTTGTAATCTTCTTGAACCTTTCTCCCTTTTCCTACCCCCACATTTGCATATTCTGTCTATTCTGTCATGCAATGACACAAGCCTCCAGGTTCTTCCTAACCATGATACTACAGCTTTTGACTCCAGGCAATTTCTTTGTCCCCTATGCCTGGAATCTTGCCACCCCTCTCCCCTGCCTCCTAGTTTCTCTGGACTCCTTCAACTCTCAGCTATAGTCCCACCCTCTAAAAGAAGTCTTTTTCAATCTTCCTTAATTTTAGTCCTTTTTACCTAAGTTGATCCCCAATTTATCCTGTCCATATCTTATTTGTACTTAGCCGTTTGCAAGTTACCTTCTCAATTAGACCATGAACTCCTTGAGAGCAGGGCTGCTTCTTTTCTTTCTTTCTTTGCATACCCAATGCTAATGACAGTTCCTGGCCCATAGTAGGTGCTTAATAAATGTTTGTCAACTTGAGTAAATGACTCTAAACAAATGTAAGTGAAGACTTCACCATCGTATCATCAATTCAAATGAAACAAGCCTTTTTGGATGTGCGTCTTTTACCTGTATTATCCTACTTGATCATCCACTATGATTAAATTGAGTAAATAATTTGTATATATCTACTCCATCACATGTAGTATAGATACAAATGGACAAAACAAAAATGTAAAGCAATTGTTTTGAAAATAATGCAGCTACCTTCTGTGATGTTTTTTGTTTTTTGTTTTTTAATTTTGAAAAGCCAAGCTTGACATCTATGGTGATACTTTAGGAATGCTATTAACAAATTAGATCATGTTCATTGAGGGTGTCTGGTGTGGTCAGGGAAATAGAGATCATACAATAAAGGACCGAGTGAGGTACTTCAGAGTATTTACCCTAGGGGACATGATGACTGCCTTTAAAATATTATCATATGGAAGAGAAATTACATTTGTTTTTTATGAGGCCGAAGGTCAGACTTATGAGCCAGATATTCAATGCAAGAATTTTTTGCTAATAATAGCTGTTTGAATATGAAAATATTTGCATCAAAGAACAGAGATTCCTCTTCTGCATTGGGATCTTTAAGAAGTTAAATAATTATTTGTGTGTTTCACAAGGTATGGGAGGATTTCCCTATAGCTTCAAATTGATTACTTCTGATGTTTCTTCTAATTCTTAGATTGTGTGATTTGTGAATTAGACTTTTTATGTCATGGCATATGTCTGCTTCCCCTAGAGTGTTTATTTCAGGGGCTGGTGTTGCCATTGCCTTAAGCATTTTCTATGATTGTGTTGTGTCAGAGTTTAATTTTTAAAGGAGCTTGGTATTCAATATTCTTCTCATTCCAGACATTTTAAAATAGTCCAAGCAATGCTTAGAATTGCATTCATATCGTGGAAAACTGCAACAAAGGCAAGTAACAGAGAATAGTACAACAGTGTGGCATACAGTCCTAAAAACTATGTTAAAATGCTAAAGTTGAGAAAAAGAAGTTTGGTGAGGAAACTAAAGGGTTCTGTGCTGAGGCTGAGACTTTCTTCCAGGATGGGTAGATGATGACAGAAAGACTAATGACAGAAAGAAGGCAGGAATGCTTAATCCTTGATTTGCCAGGGAGACCCCTGCAATGGAAACGACAAAACAAAAGTTACTAATAAAGAATTGACATCACAGATAAGACAGGAGATATTAAGAAATTACCCAGCTGCCTCTGGTTTCATTTACCTGCCCTAGATGAGCAACATCCACAGGTACTTAAAAAATCGTTCAATATGATAGCAATCTCTGATTATTGGAATGTAATTACATGTAGAAAGGACTTCAATTATTCTGTTTGATTCCACGGGCCAGTACTAGGAAAAATGAGTCAAATTTAGGTTTGATGTTAACGGGAAAAAAAAATCCCATCAATTAGAACTAACCCAAAGTATAATGGGCTATCACAGAAAGTTCCCTTTTCACCACAGGTCTTTAAGCAAAGACTGGGTGACTATTTGTCAGATGTGTTGTAGAAGAAATCCCTTTATGGTTTGTGATTGGAATTGATGACCCCTGAGGAGCCTTTTTACTCTAAAAATTCTGCAGTTCTTTCATTTTGCCCTACCTGGCCTGGAGTTTTAGGGAACCAGAATAGTAAAGATCTGCCCCATGATGAATTTTGTTTTTTGTTTTTGTAGGTTCTATGCACATTGCTTGAAAATAATAGCGATCACAACGTAATGATATAATATAGTAATAATAATAACTTCTAATTCTATATTACTTTAAAGTTTTAAGCAGTCATTTCTTTCACATGGCCCTTGAAAGTACCTAATGCATATTTGCATAGATGTTCACCTTGAGCTTAAAAAGGAAGGATATTAGCTGAGAAAAGCAAGATGATAAACCTTGCTGATTCTTTCTGTGATCACTACTGTCTTTGGAAATGCAAGGCAAAAAATCACTGTATACTTGATATATTTTCCCAACCCTAAATTCTGCTACTTTTATCACCCCCTTGGTGGCATTTGATTCTTACATATATACGCCCAGAAGAAAACCTGCAAACATGTAATAACCAACAAAAGGGGGAAAGAATCATCTCTTCTTAATAGGAACATATTAATCAATTCATAAAACTACTACATATTAACTCAATGAACTGTTTCAAGAATCTAACCTCCAAAGTTGATATAAAGGTAACCTGAGATCCCCTGTGAGAACTATTCATATCCATTAATTGTTACAATATGAGGTACCCATGGTCTCAGCTGGTTACTAGCTCTTCTGTATTTGAAATGTGCTTTTCAGCAGAGATTGGAGGACACCACTGGGACTCATTTGACTCTGACTTTCACATTAATTTTGCTGTGCTGTGAAGAGCAAAGAAAAATCAATGTCCATCAGTGATTATTCAAGGTAAAATATCTAGTGATATTGAATACCGATGGCAGTGCCAAGCACTAAATTTACTTAAGGTTTGTTGAGCTGACAGCCATTTATTCTAGTTCAGCTTCATTTTCCATGTTGCTTATAAGCTTAGGAAAATAAAACAATTATAATTAGAAAGAATAAATTTCAGTTTATGTTCAATGGGTGGAGCACCTCTTCTTTTTAGGGGTAGCTAGGTGGTACTTTGGATAGAGGGTAGAGTCTGGTGTCAGGAAGACATGAATTCAAATCTAGTCTCAGATACTTAGTAGATGTGTGACCCTGGGCAAGTCACTTAACCTTTATTTGCCTTAGTTTTCTCATCTGTAAAATAAGGATAATAATAGCACCTATCATGCAGGGCTATTGTAAAGATCAAAAGAGATTTAATTGTAAAGAACTTAGCACAGTGCTTGGCACATGGTAGGTGCTTAATAAATGTTAGATATTATGCTTATTATTTTAAATAGACTATAGATAAAAGAAGGTATAGATTTGAGAGGCAGCAATGGCAGAATCAATAGTGTTGAAATTCACATCAGAAAGAATCCTCTCTCTGAAACTTATTAACTGTGTGGCCATAGGCAAGTCATTTGCTTTTGTGCATTGCAGATCATGATACCCGTAATACTAACCATACAAGGAAGATATGAAGTTCAAAAGAGAAAAGGTATGTGATGGATTCTGCAAATTTTAAAGAGCTATATAAACTTCAGTTATTATTTATATATTCTTTGGAATAATCTATTTCTTACTTGAATAAGCAATGTATTTTGCTATGCATATTAACACTAGGAAATAAGGCAATATAATTATTTTTCATGAGAAAGTATGTCATTTGTGACTAGTCTTGGAAAAGAAATGTTGAAAAACTACACACATCATGAACATGTTGGCAACAGAGGATAGAAAAATGAACATATATATGATATTTATATACTTCTTTCTGTTATTGAGATGTATGATGGGGTAGTGAAGTTAGGACATTTTAGTTCCATTCCAAGTCCCACAACTTACAAATTGGGAAACACAAAAAAAAATCATTTAGCACCTTTTAGGTTAAGTTTTCTCATCTGTAAGAGGGGGCAAATACAAAATGAAGTCAATATGGAGACTAAATTCCAAATCTGAACAAAAATGTGGCCAATGTTTCATAGCACAACATATGAGAACAAAATATTCAAAAAATAATAGTGTATCAGTGGTTATTCTGGCCTCCACTGCCTGAATGTCAGTTCTATTACTTTTTGTCCCTCCTCCATGCTTCTTTGAAACTACAGGTATATTGGGAATTCTTAATCCTCCACTGATGGAGTTCTCCTAACTTTAGAGTCCAGGCATCCACATTCCGCTTAACCACTTAACGGTATGATTAGCTTTTTACAAAGGAACATTTCTTTCAAAGACATAGAAGAACAAATATACAAATATTTCCTCCCAGTGTTTAAGAGTTTGAGAATATAATCCCAGCCTTTAACTCTTCAGTCTCTGAGCAGAGGCAGGGGATAAAGTTTATAGCTCAATTCCTATATAGCATTCATACAATGAAGATCAAAGTCCAAATACCAACTACCCACATTTCTCCCCACCCCAGAAATACACACAGACACTTGTATCACAGGACCCTAGCTTCTCAGGGCTTCCTTCCTAAGCTAGTTGCAACATTAGTCCTAGAATTCTGGGTTCCAAGATCTCCACAGCTCAAGATCCTGAATCTGGTGAAGAAATTAAAGCCATCTATAGTCATATGAAAAAAATGCTCTAAGTCACTATTGATTAGAGAAATGCAAATCAAAACAACTCTGAAGCACCATATCACACCTATCAGATTGGCCAACATGACAAAAAATGAAAATGATTAATGTTGGAGAAGATGTGGAAAAATTGGACCACTAACGCATTGTTGATGGAGTTGTGAAATGATCCAACTGTTTTGGAGAGCAATTTGGAACTATGCCCAAAGGGCTATCAAAATGTGCATGCCCTTTGATCCAGCAATAGCACTTCTAGGGCTGTATCCCAAAGAGATCATGTAAATGGGAGAAGGACCCACATGTAAGAAAATATTAATAGCGGCTCTTTTTGTGGTGGCAAAGAATTGAATATTAAGGGGATGCCCATCAATTGGGTAATGGCTGAACAAGTTGCGGTAATGGAATAGTATTGTGCTGTAAGAAATGATGAGCAGGTGCATTTCAGAAAAATCTGGAAAGAACTGTACGAACTGATGCTGAGTGAAGTGAGCAGAACCAGGAGAATGTTGCACACAGTAAAAGCCACATTGTGCGATGACTAACATTGATAGACTTAGCCCTTCTCAGCAATGCAAGGATCTAAGACATCTCCAGAGGTCTCATGATGGAAAATGCTATCTACATCCAAAAAAAGAACTATGGAGTTTGAATGCAGATTGAAGTATACTATCTGCTATTTTTTTCTTATGTTTTGTTTTGTTTCCTCTTTCTGGTGGTTCCTCCTATTGGTTCTAATTCTTCCTTACAATATCACTAATGTGAAAATGTGTTTAATAGTAATGTATATGTATAGCCTATATCAAGATTGCACGCCATCATGGGGAGGGAGGGAGGTGCAGAGAGGGGGAGAAAAATTTAAAATGCAAAAACTTATGGAAGTGGTTGTTGGTAAATCAAAATAAATTAATAAAAATATCCTGAATCTGGAACTCTATTCCCTAACTCTAGAACTTAAGAGGATAAATGAAACCTGGCAAGTTTATTTATTGGAGCCACAGAGCCTAAGGTAAGGGCAAGATAACCCTTTCCATCCCAGCTTACTCTATGGTGCCCCTGCTGTGAGAAAATAAGTCCATTACCCCAGATACCACTGAAAAGAGAGAGTTACAGGTAGATTTAAAAAGGCAAGTAGTTTTGTCCATATAACCAATAAAAAAAATTGTTCCCAACCATATAGTAGACCAATGCAGAAAGTCTCCTCCCAGAAGCAGGTACCCACATGGATGCCTCTTTCTTAGGTGATCTGGAAATGCACCAAAGCCCTGGTAAAATAATATATCAGAGTTGGAAAGAACTTCAAAGATTATCTAGTCCAATTTTTTTCTTAACTTGAATCAGAATCCAGATTACAATACTATCAATCATTTGTCTTTCAGCTTCTGCTTAAAGATTTTCAATAATTGAAAATAAACTATCTATGAAGTAGCCTATTCAACTTTGGGGCAGATCAAATTCTTAAGTGTTAAGGCATAAAAAGGATGGTATAAAGTAATGGAGGCATTTACATGTGGTCTGGTGTTGCGGTGTCAAATTCAAACAGAAAAGATCATTTTGGGCACCTGTTAGCTTAGAAGACCAAAAACTGACATTATTGAAGTTGTATTCTAATTTTATTTGTTTTGTTAAGCATTTCCTAATCACATTTTAATCTGGTTCAGGCCACTCTACTTTTGAGATTGACACCTCTCATGCAGTACATAAAGAGCTGATATTAGATTCAGGAAAATTGGGGTTCAAATTTCACCATCCTGGCAATATGTCCCTGGACAAGTTACTTAATTTTTCTCAGACTCAGTTTCCTGAGACTAAAGACTAAAATGAGTTGTAAAAAGAGTTGTAACATCTCACAGGATTATTAAAGGAATCAAATCAAATCATATATGGAAAATGCATTGCAAATCTAATGGCATATATATTTACTATAATTATGCATATATGCGGCAGCTAGGTGGTGCAGTGGATAGAGCACTGGCCCTGAAATCAGGAGGACCTGAGTTCAAATATGGTCTCAGACCAAACATTTGACACTTACTAGCTGTGTGACCCTGGGCAAGTCACTTAACCCTAATTGCCTAAAAAAAACAAAAAACAAAAAAAAAGAAACAAAAAAAAACAAAAAAAAATTATACATATGTAGATAGATAGATTTGTAGTAAAATATCAATGAAAAATTAAATTTACTTTAATTATGTACTACTGATCAATATTTATACTGGCTACACTATGATGATGCTTAGAATCAAATAAGGAAACATATGGAAAGAGTCAATGTTGTACAATGGAAAGGGTATTAGTCTTAAAGTTGTAAGTTATGTGATCTTAAGCAAACCACTTCCCCATCTAAACCATAGTTCTATTCATCTGTAAAATGAAAATAATTATATTTGTACCATTGATACTCCAGGGTTATGAGGAAAGTGTTTTGTAATTTATGCATACATGAACTCCTGAAAGTAGTGACCTTTTTTTTTTTTTCCTACTTGAAGACGTCAATTTTTCCCCTAGCACTTCATGCAGTGCCTGGTACACAGTAAGTGCATAATAAATGCTTGATGACTGACTGATTAATTATTAAAAATTGTCACGTGCTACACAAATGTAAAGTGGTATTATTACCCAAAGGATTATCCACCAATCAATAACGTGTGAGGCAACTAGGTGGTACAGTGCATAGAGGACGTTATTTGGAGTCAGGATGATCTGAGTTTCTCAATTTTTTAAAAATTTATTTGGTATTTTATGTTCCTCAATTACATGTAAATACAACTTTTAACATTCTTTTTTTTTTTTTTTGGTGAAGCAATCAGGTTTAAGTGACTTGCCCAGGGTCACACAACTAGAAAGTGTCAAGTGTTTGAGGCCCAATTTGAACTCATGTCCAACTGATTCCAGGGCCAGTGCTCTATCTATTGTGCCACCTAGCCACCCCTTAACATTCGTTTTAAAACTTCAAGTTCCAAATTCTCTCTCTTCCTTCTTCCCCACCTCCTTCATTGAGAAGGCACACAATTTAATATAGATTATACTGGTATTGTCATGCAAAACATTTCCATAACAGTCATGTTGTGAAAGAAAACAGACTAAAAATAAATAAACCTTGAGAAAAATAAAATAAGTTAAAAAAATTATGTTTCAGACACTATCAGTTCTTTCTCTAGGAATGGAAATAGCATTTTTCATCATAAATCCTTCAGAGTTGTCTTGGATCACTTTATTGTAAGATAAGTTTCATTATTCACAGCCAACCATCTTACAACATTGCTGTTACTTTGTCCACAGTGCATTGCACATGGCATCACTTCATGTGAACTCTTTCCTGGTTTTTCTGAGAGCATCCTGCTCATCATTTCTTATAGCACTGCAGTATTTTATCATAATTACATACCACACTCTGTTCATCCATTCCCCAATTGGTGGGCATCCCCTTAATTTTCAATTCTTTGTCACCAGAAAAGAGCTGCTATAAAAATTTTGTACATATAGGTCCTTTTCCTTTTTGTTTTTTATCTCTTTTGGGATAGAGACTTAGCAGTGGTATTGCTAGGTCAAAGGGTATGAATGGTTTTATAACCCTTTGGGTATAGTTCTAAATTGTTCTACAAAATGGATGAATCAATTCACAATTCCAACAGTCCATCAAAGTCTCATTTTTCCCATATCCCCCCCAACATTTCTCATTTACTTTTGCTGTCCTATGAGCCAATCTAAGAGATACGAGGTAGTACCTCAGAATCTTTTTCATTTGCATTTCTCCAATCAATAGTAAGTTAAAGCATTTTTTTTTCATATGGCTATAGATGACTTCATCTCAAAACTGTTCATATCATTTGATCATTTATCGATTGGAAAATGTCTCCTATTTTTATAAATTTGACTCAGTTCTCTATATGTTTGAGAAATGAGGCCTTTCTCAGAGAAACTTGTTTCAAAATCTTTTTCACAGTTATGAACACTAAATGCATTCTCCTCCATCCTATTTCCCCCTATCAGTTTATTCTATTTATTTTCTCTCTCTCTTTTCACCCTGTCCCCCCTCAAAAATATTTTGCTTCTGACTACTTCTTCCCCCAATTTGCCCTCCCTCTTATCTACCCCATTCTCTTATCCCCTTGCCCTCCTACCTTCTTGTAGGGTAAGATAGATTTCTATACCCAATTCATTGTGTATGTTATTCCCTCTTTGAGCTAACTTTGATGAAAGTAAGGTTCACTTACTCACCCTCACTTACTCTTTCACCGACATTGTGAAAGTTTTTTCTTTCTTCTTTTATGTGAGATAATCTACCCCATTCTACCTCTCCCTTCCTCTTTCTCCCAGTACATTCCTTCCTCAGCCCTTATTTTTTTAATGTCATTCCTTCATATTCAACTCAAACTTGTGCCCTCCATCCGTATATACTTCTTCTAACAGCCCTAAAAATGAGAAAGTTCTTATGAATTACAAGTATCCACTTCCCATGTAGGAAGTAAAACAGTTTAACCTTATTAAATCCCTTATGACGTCCCTTTCCTGTTTACCTTTTCATGCTTCTCTTCAGTCATGTATGTGAAGGTCAAATTTTCTATTTAGCTCTGGTCTTTTCATCAGGAATGTTTGAAAGTCCTCTATTTCATTAAACATCCATTTTTCCTCCTGAAAAAATATGCTATTTTTCTGCATAGATGATTCTTGGTTTTATTCCTAGCTCTCTGCTCTCCAGAGTAGCATATGCCAAGTCCTCTGATTCTTTAATGCATAAGCTTCTAAATTTGTGTTATCCTGACTCTGGCTCCATAATACTTCAATTGTTTCTTTCTGGCTGCTTCCAATATTTTCTCCTGAAGCTGAGAGCTCTGGTATTTGGCTATAATATTCCTGGGAGTTTTCATTTTGGGATCTCTTTCAGGAAGTAATTGGTGAATTCTTTCAATTCTGTTTTAGCCTCTGATTCTTGAATAACAGGGCAATTTTCCTTGATAATATCTTGAAAGATGGTGTCTAGGCTCTTTTTTTCGATCATGCTTTCAGGTAGTCCAATAATTTTTAAATTATCTCTCCTGGATCTATATTCTAGGTCAGTTGTTTTTCCAATGAGATATTTCACATTGCTCCTAGTTTTTAATTCTTTTGGTTTTGTTTTATGATTTCTCGATTTCTCATAAAGTAATTAGCTTCCATTTGCTATATTCTAACTTTTAAGAATCATTTTCTTCACTGAGCTTTTATACCTCCTTTTCCATTTGGTCAATTCTACTTTTTATGGAGTATTTTTTTTTCCTTCAGTGAATTTTTGTGCCTCTTTTTCCATTTGACCAATTCTGCTTTTTAAGGCATTCTCCTCCTCATTGGCTTTTTTGTACCTCTTTTTACCATTTGACCTAATCTGTTTTTAAGGTCTTATTTTCTTCGGTATATTTTTTGCATCTCCTTTGCCAAGCTGTTGATTCATTTTTCATTATTTTCTTACATCACTATCATTTCTCTGCCCATTTTTTCCTCTAACTCTCTTACTTGATTTTTAAAATCCTTTTTGAGCTTTTCTATGGCCTGAGACCAATTCATATTTTTCTTGGAGGATTTGGATGTAGGATCTTCGACTGTGTTATCATCTTCTGAGTGTATGTTTTGATCTTCCTTGTTACCATAGTACCTTTCTATGGACAGAATTTTTTTCCTGTTGTTTGCTTATTTTCCCAGACTATTACTTTACTTTTAACTCTTTATTAAAGCAGGGTTCTGCTTCCAGGGTGGAGAGAGCACTGTCCCAAGATTCAGGGGTTTCGTGCAGGTGTTTTCGAAGATATTTCTAGGGACTTGTAAGTTTTCAGTTCTTCCAAGTTGATATGATCTAAGAAGATGTGTTTACTACTCTCCTGGCTTGTGCTCTGGTATGTGAGTGACCACAAGCACTCTTTTCTACTCTGGAACTGTGGAAGGATCCCTGCTCCACTACCACTGCAAGCTCTGGTATGTTAGTACTCTTCATCATCCTGGGACTGCCACCCAGGCCTGCAACCCAGATGTGAGTATAGGCAAAGTAACAGAGTCTTGTCTCAGTGCTATCAAAGAGAACTCTGTAATCTCCTTTTGACCAGTTGTTGGACCACCTCACTGTCTGTGGGCTGAGAGTTCTGGAAGCAGACACTGCCACTGCTGATTCAGTAGCTCCCAAAGCCTGCTTCTAGTTTCCTGGGGCCAGGGTTGTGCTGACATGGCATGTACTAGACTGCTTTCCACTCTCACCCATATGGGACGGACCTTTCCTGCTGGTCTTCTAAGTTGTCTTGGGGGTCTGTGGGCTGAGAAGTTTGAAAACCACTACTGTTTCCACTGTTTTAGTCACACCAAGGCCTGCTCTAGTTTTGCTCTGGCCAGGTCTGTGGTGGAGCAGTGTGTTGGACTGTGCTCCTCTCTCCCCCGGGTTCAACAGACCTCTCCTGCTGAACTTCTAAGTTGTCTTGGGTTGGAAAATTGCTTTACTCTTTCTTTTTGTGGGTTCTGCTGTTCTAGAATTTGCTTAGAGTCATTATTTAAAGGTATTTGGAGGGGTTTTGGAGGGAGAGCTGAGGTGAGTCCCTGCCTTTACTCAATCATGTTGGCTCCATCTCACCTGGATGACCTGAATTTGAATCTTGACTCAGACATTATCTGTGTTACTCTCAGCAAGTCACAACTTTTCTTAATCTCAGGTTAATTGTACATATGTCACAGGATAAAATGAGGTAGCACATATAAAGAGCTCAGTAACTCTAAATTTCTATATAAAATCTAGATATTAGTATAGAAGTAAAAGAAAGGAAAGAAGGAGAAGGAGGAGGAGGAGGAGGAAAAGGAAGATGAGGAAGAGGAGGAGGGGGAGGACGTGAAGCAGAAGTAGTAGGCGTAGTAGTAGTAGGAGTAGTAAATCAATATCCATTTTGGATTAAACTGAAGACAGTTTCTTTGTGCCCCTACCCAAACTCCATAGGCTGTCTGTCACCTCTGAAGTCCCTTCTAGAATTAAAAAAAAAAAATCTATTTTATAATTATATAATTCATATTAGTTTTATACTCCAAGAATTCTAATTATTACTTTTTTTTGTTTCTTTTAAGTAAGCTCACAATTGGTTACTACTTTTTAGTGAAGCCTCATAAAACTGGAATTTAGCTTCTAGTCTCTTCCCTTCATTGCTTTATTTATTCTAACACCCTATCTCAGTTTTACTCCTTGGCCCCACCAGTGTTTTCCCCATTTATGCTACTGAACTCTGTGCAGATTTTTTATACTTGTAGAGCAAAAGCTGAAAAGAGGCCATGGAAAGTCAAAGTGGACCAGTCTCCATTTTAAAAAAGAAAGAAAATGAGAAATAAAAAACAGAAAAATGACATCGTTAATTGGGGAACTGATATCTGAAGAATTGTGCCAATATTCGCTTATCTAACTGGCCTTTCAAAATTGAATGCATTTCCTGGACCTGCTGTATCAGATACTGTCACTCTTCACATTTAGGGGGAAGATAATTTCAGGACTTTTCAGTCAGTTTCTGTTCAGCTTCTGATTATATCAAATTTGAAAGAAGGCAAACCAACCACATTAGTTTCATTCCATTTCATGGGGCGATATGTGAACCCCATTATGACAATCTTTTAACTCCAAACTGAGTTAGATGAAAATTTCCAGCATAGAAATAATCAGCTCATAGAAAAAAGTAGTTAGGGACTGTGAACCTCTAAGATTAAAGGTCCTTCATAAATGTATAATGATGATAATTATAATCATAATATTAATGATAGAGGAATTAACACTTCGACCTTCAACTTCCTTCATGAATATGATGACCAAATTTTGCCTTCAAAATTGTAAGTATTTCTGCAAAAGGTTTTTCTTTACACCTTTCCTTTCTCAAAGCAATTCAATTTATTACCTGAAAGTATGTATTATTGGTAATGCAAATAGTGCTTTTAATAATAATTTGAAAAAAATCCTGTCCAACCCACAGAACCATGGAATTTCGGACTTGTAAGGCATTCAGAAGTCTTATGGTTCAACCTGGGCCGCTAAGTGGCAGACTGGATAGAATGCCAGTCCTAGAATCAGGAAGACTCATCTTCCTAAGTTCAAATCTGGCACCAGACACTTATTAGCTGTGTGACCCTAGGCAAATCACTTAACTGTTTACCTTAGTTTCCTCTCCTGTAAAATGAGCTGGAGAAGGAAATGGGAAATCACTTCAATATCTTTGCCAAGAAAACCCCAAATGAAGTTACAAACAGTTGGACACAACTGAAATGACTTAATAACAACAACATGGTTCAACCTATAGTTAAACAAGTTTTATAGTATTACAGAGAAATGGCCAACCAGACTTTTTAATGATCTGTACTATGGGAGAACTCATTACTTTATGAGGGAGCCTATCTGAGTTAAAAGTAGACATTTCCATTAGAATAGACTCAACCATATTGTTTCTCAAAAGGTAGGAAACTAGTGGTAGTACTTTTTTCTTAAACTTTTACATGTTTTTGATTTATTAACTAGAAACTACTTCATGTCCATTTATTGTCATGGCAAAACACATCAATTCAATATGGTAATGGACTCTAAATGGTAGTCTTATTGTTTCTAGGGAAAAAATGTGTCCCATCTAAAGCGAGGTGACTAAGTTTCAACAAATTAAAGGTATTACTGTCACTCATGATGATGACAGCCTTGCTAAATCTGGTGATGCTTGAATATTTCAAGACTCTGTGATTTTTTATATGTTCTTCCTCCACCAATGAGAATCACAGTCCCTTTATGTTATTGCTCCTTAAAAAAGATGATATTGTTTACTCTCAGAAGCATATTTTCAAATTTTTACCCAATAATAAACATTTATTTTATGCTTGCTGCGTATCATGGGGAGTTGGCAGGAAAAGTGAAGAAAATATGATCCCTGCTATTATGTAGTCTTTCCCACCTCCCCAACTTCTGCCCTCATACTAGAGGATTTCAACGTGCATATTGATCCTCCCTCAAATAACCTAACTTCTCATTTCTTCAACTTACTCATTTCATATAAGCTATTCCTCCACCACCTCTTAGCTACACAGAGAGGAGGTCAGACCCTTGATCTTGCTATCACCCACAAGTGTTCCCCACACATGTTTGTGAGCCCTAAAATTCCTCTATCTGATTATAGTCTGTTGTCATTCCATCTCTTTTCTGCTGTTCTTCCTCTTTATTGAGATTCCCCAATCCTCCCAGTCCTCAATTTTTCACTGGCTATAATTCTTTGTTCCTACTTGCATGTTGCTGAATAAAGCTTTATAAAATCAGAAACCTGTGCTTATTATTTGCACTACAAATTTGTTTTACACAATCTCAACTTGATCTTATCTTCATCAAGGCAATTTTTTTTATACCTCCCTAGTCAAATCACTATTCCACTCAACATAGCAACTTTTCCAAATCTTTTTATTGCTTACCAGACTTCCAATGGCTTTCCCTCCCTTTCCTCTCCCACCTTCTTAGATGAAAACCCTGTCTCACACTTCACTGAAAAAAACAAAACAAAGCAAAGCAAAAAAAAAAAAAAAACAAAACAAAACTGAGGCTGTTCTCTGAGAGCTTTCTCTTTTCTCCCTCCTCCCCATCTCACATCATTCACATACTTTCCACAACTATCTTATTCACCCCTGCTTTACTTGAAGACATAACCCTTCTTGCCAATTCAAACCTCTCTATATGCACAACTAATCTCATTCCATCCCATCATCTCTGGCATATTGACCCCTCTATCAGCCCTACTCTTTCACTAATCTTCACTCTCTTCCTGTGCACTGGCTGTTTCGCTAATGTCTACAGATACGTTCATGTCTCCCCCATCCTCAGAAAGAAGCTCACTTAGTATATCTATCCCTACTAGCTATCATCATTTAGCTCTACTCCTTTTAAAGGGATAAACTTGAGAAGGCTCTCTGTCTGCAATACATGCATCAACTATTTTTCTTTTCTCTCTCACTCTTTACCTATCCAGACTATCTGCTCACCTCTAGTCTTGCTTCTCAGGTGATTTTTGGACATCTCAAATTGAGTAACTTCAAGACTGAATTCATTACCTTTTTATCCTTAAAATCTCTTCTCTTCCTGTTATTTCTAGACTTGTAACATCTTTCAAATATGCCTCTTCTTCTCTGACACTGAAACCAGCTTGGTATTGACACATATCACCTCATAAAAAGGCTCTTGAAAATGCCTGGAGGTTGGTCTCCCTGCCTCAAGTCTCTCCCTACTCTAGTTTATCACACCCTCATCTTTCAAAGTGATCTTCCTAAAGCTCGGGTCTAACAATGCCACTCTCCTATTCAATCAGCTCCAGTGGCTCCCACTTACCAGAGATTACCAGAGCTCCAGGGTTTCTTACAAAGTCCTCTGTCTGACTTTTAAATTCCTTTAATACTTGGCCTCTTTCTACCTCCCCAGTCTTCTTACAAACTCCTTATCTCCTACACAATATACTCCCTCGCCAATCCAGTGACAGTGGATTCTTGGCTGTTCCTTGCACCTGATACTCCATTTTGAGTTCTACATTTTCACTGGTTACCTCTCATGCTTGGAATTCCCTCCTTCTATTTTCTCACCTCCTGATTTCTCTGGCTTCCTTCAAATCTCAGATAAAGTTTCACTTTCTGTATGAAGTCTTTCACAATCCTTCTTAATCTTAGTGCCTTCTCTCTGTAATTACTCTCAATTTATCCTGTTTATATCTTGTTTGAGCATAGATGTTTGCATGTTGTCTCTCCAATTAGATTGTGAATTCCGTCATAACAGAGTCTGATTTCTTTGTACTTAAGTATTGTGCTTGGTACATAGTAAATACTTAATAAATTATCATGATTGACTGACTGACTCTAGCTTAAAAAAACTAATTTTGATTGTTTCATTAAGGGTTACTTTCTTCCCCCAGAGCTATAAAGCGGCCTAAGAAAAGACATTTTATGGGGTAAGAGGTGAGAGTGATAGGATTTTCTTTTTATTCTGATAAGTTATTTTGTATTTTGGGATGGGGGGTATAAAATAGAACAGGACAAACTTATTGGTTACTGGATGACATTTCTTTTACTTTGTATACTCTCCAAATTAGAAGGTTCTTTGAGTACCTATGACTGTTCTTGAAAGGCTTCTAGAGGCATTACAGAAGAGTAATAGTGAGCAATTTGCCTGCACTCAGTAACAGGAGTATAACTTGAGGCAAGATTACTGATCCCTCCTGTTGTTTTGTGAAGAAAAACCCATTCGTTACTAAACCATAGTCAGGAATAGATACATAGATAGATAGATAGATAGATAGATAGATAGATAGATAGATAGATA
>NW_020954642.1:6013702-6018193 GCF_900497805.2 Vombatus ursinus
ATAGATAGATAGATAGATAGATAGATAGATAGATAGATAGATAGATAGATAGATAGATAGATAGAAGCACATATGTGTGTATGTATGTATGTGCATATACCTCACAATATATGCCACATATGTATCACATGTTGTGTACACATGTGCTTATATTCACATGTGTGTGCACACATGTATTTATGTGCACATTTATTGGTGTTTTATACATTGTGTATGTTTATATATGTGTGCTATGTATGTGCATAGTACTACATATGCACATACTTGTTACTTTGTCACTTGTATCTGTGTGTGTATGTATGTGTATATACACTACAATATATGCCACACATGTATCACATGCTGTGTACATATGTGTTTATATTCACATGTGTGTATGCACACATGTATTTATGTGCACATTTATTGGTGTTTTATGTGTGTGGTATGTATGTGCATAATAATACATATGCACACACTTGTTACTTTGTCACTTGTATATGTATTATGTGCATGTTTCTTTGTATAAGTATAAATATATATTCTAGGAGAGAACAGCTTTTTAAGAACAATTTGAAATTGTTAGAGTCTGACCTTTGAATCCAAGAGCAGAGGAGTATGTGATGCATTTCAACACTTCACGTAGATGAGAGGAAGCATACAGTTGGGGGCCGTTCCATTAACGATACCTTCTTAGGAAATGTGATTCACAAATTGGTGTAGAACTCTCTTCCAATTCCTTTCTCTACCCCATGGAGAACAAGACATCATCAGCACCACTAGCAGAAGCGCCCCTGTGGTTTCATGAATTTTGTCCCACCTAGTAAGGAAGAACCTTGCAGCAACATGGACTTAATATGACTTTCAGTACACTCCAAATGAATATTGACCAATCCAAATACCACAACGAACACCTTTCCTGTCCCTTTCTAAATAAGGCTGATTAAGTATAGTACAAGTTGAAGAATAACATGAAGCCTTGAGAATAGAAAAGGATTCTTGTCAAAAACATAGGCTAGCACCATATCATGGTCTTTTTTTTTCTTCTGAATATCACTTGGAGGCAACTTCTTATACTTCAAAACCCAAATTGGCTGAGAATGAATATAGTGCTAATAGAAGGTTGATATTGATTGATGGAATGAATTTTGTCTTTCAAAACTGACACTGTTTAAATCTTAGAGAATGATTTCTCAAAATCTACATTAGAATCACTCACTTAAGCAACCAATACATCCCCAGAGAGTCCTCTGAATAAGATAAAGAGATATGGACTAGATGATAATAAAGCTACATAGATTGGAAACTCATTGAAAAACTAGATCTAAAAGGTAGTAATTTATTAATTAATGGTGTTAAATTGGAAGAAGATTTCTAGTGCAGTACTCTGAGGGATAATTATAATAATTGTCATTAAAATGGTATTTTAAGGTTTATAAAGAACTTTATATATATCATCTCATTTCATCCTTAATCCGAGACAACTGTGTCACACTGGAAAAGTTGCTGGCTCTGGATTGAGAGTCTTTCTTTACATACTGACTCTGGTATTCACTACCAGTGTGACTTTGGATAAGTCATTTATCATCTCTAGGCTTCAGTTCTATCTCTCTAAAATAAGAGGGTTGAACTATATGACCTCTAAAGTTTCTTCTAGCTCTAAATCAAAGACCCTTGGTTATGTACTATTCTATATTTTATTTATTTATTTTTATCATTGCCTTGAATGAATTCACATAGAAGACATTCTAATTACATTTTGGGCAGATAACACCAAACTGAGAGAGATTGCAAATTGCTGAAAGAAAAAGTTAAGATTCAAAAGCCAAGTCAATAAATAAATAAACATTTGTTAAACATTTGCTATGTGCCAGGTACAATGTACTTAGCACCCAGGCTGAAGAGAAAGAAAACATATGGTCCCTGCACTCAAGAACCTTACCTTCTAACCTGGGAGATAACCTAGAAAAAAATTAGGTACATAAAGGGGTAGCATCACATACAGAGTAGGTAGAATGATAACCTGAAGGGTGAAGGCATTAGCACTTGAAAGGATCAGGAAAGACCTCCTGAATTAGATAAGATTTGAATTAAATTTCAATAGAAGTCAGGGAAAGTGAAAGAGGGGAATTTAGGAGATAGAGTTTTCCAGGTGGAGGGACAGCCTATGTAAAGAAGATGAATGGTGGAGTGCTGTGTTCAAGGAAAAAATCTCTACATGCTAGAATGATAAGTCAAATACAGTGAGATGCAATTAAATGTAAACATATTAATTTAAGATAAATTGCAAAAAGTTTAGACTAGATCAAAATGGAAGAGAATAACAAAATGAGTTGAAGAAATATTTTTAAAGGTGAAGAAAATGAACAAAAAAAACAAATAAAAAGAATGTGAAGGAGAGAAAAGGAAGGAGGGATTTTAATTAACTATTTAAATAAGAGTAAAAAGAGAAGATTTAGATGACTAGTTAAATGAAAGAAAAACTAAAATAATAGGCTAAATAAAAATCAGAACTAGGAAGAGTTATGACAAATAGGAGGTTAGAAGGAATTGAGAGGTAGGGAATGAGAGCCTGTAGGAATAAGGTTGTCTTAAATTGGACTGAGAAAAAAAAATTAGAGAAACAAATAATATCTTTAAAGAGGAAAAAGAACAGAAAAATCTTTAATTCATGAAAAGCAACATTAGATATAAAGGAAGGAAAACATAAATGTAAGTCATAATTTTTAATGTGAGTGGATTAAACAACCTAATAAAATGATATAGACTGAAGGATTGAATACAAAAATAAAAACCTTTAATTGACTGCATACATGAAACATATTTAAATGTTTGTATACATATAGTTATGTGCATACATATGTACATATACATACATATATACATAGACATACATATCTGCGTACAAACATACATATACACACACACATATATAGTTATCTTTCTTGTTCAGTCATTTCATTTGTGTCCTACTCTTTGTGACCCCATTTTGGGTTTCCTTGGCAGATACTGCAGTGGATTGCCATTTCCTTTTTCAGCTCATTTATAGAGAAGGAAACTGAGGGAAACAGGGTGACACAGCTAGTACATGTCTGAGGCCAGATTTGAATTCAGAAAGATAAATCTGCCTGACTTCAGGCCTGGCACTCTCTCCATTGCATTTCCTGGCTGTCCCTTATATGTATAAATGTATGTATGTAGGTATGTATGTATGTATGTATGCATGCATGCACAAATACATATTTATATTGTGTACAAACATGCATGTATTCCCACATATATTGTATGTATGTATGTATGTATATGTTTGCATGTATATTTGCCATCTTAAAAAAGCAGGTGTATTAATCATGCTATCAGAAAAAACAAAAAGAAAAAAATTTTCTCCTTGACCTGGGAACTCTAGAATTTGGCTACAATATTCCTACAAGTTTTCCTTTGGGAATCTCTTTCAGAAATCAGAGAAGTGGATATATTGGAAACTAAAAATAAATTATACTAATAAGATTTGAGAATTGACTAATCTAACTAATAAGAATTGAGAAGTCTAATTAATAAGAATTGGGAAATCTAACAAAATTTACAAACTTATCTAACCTGATTTAAAAGGTCAGAAAATCAAATCAACAAAATAGCAAATTAACCAGGTGAAATCCCAACAAAACCAGAAGAAATAAAAATAATTATCAGAAACTAATATGATCAGTTAAATAGTAACAAAACAGAATACAAAAGAAACAATGAAAAAAGGGCAGGAATTATGGGGGAATAGCACTTGTAGATATTGGACTATATTTTAAGGCAACAATCATCAAAAACCATTGGCTATTGTTTAAAAATATATAATTGGACAATGTAATAGACTAGACAAGGGGGAATCAAAAACAATGGAATTCAGTAACCTAGTGTTTGATAAACCATAAATTACTTAGCAGATGACTTTGCTAGATATAAACTAGGAAAACTAGGAAGTATTTTGGTAGAAATTGAATTTATTTTTTTATTTGTTTTAATTAGTTAATGCAGAATGTAAACAGTTCAACCTTAATAAGTCTCTTATGATTTTTCTTTCCTGTTTATCTATTCATGTTTCACATGAGTCTTGTATCTGAGTACCCCCTCCCCCAATCTGCCCTCCCCTCTATCATCCTCCTGCTCTCTTGTCCCTTTCCCCCTCTATTTTCCTGTAGGATAAGATAGATTTCCATACCCAATTGAGTGTGTATGTTATTCCCTCCTTAAACCAAATCTGATGAGAATAAGATTCACTCATTCCCTCTCACCTTCTCCTGTTTCCCCTCCACTGTAAAAGCCTTTTCTTGTCTATTTTTTTCTGAGATAATTTATCCCATTCTACCTCTCCCTTTCTCCTTCTCCTAGTATAATCCTCTTTTACTCCTTAATTTTATTCTCCAGATATCAGCCCTTCATCTTCAACTCCCCCATGCCCTCTATCTATCTATCTATCTATCTATCTATCTATCTATCTATCTATCTATCTATCTATCTATC
>NW_020954642.1:6018203-6029080 GCF_900497805.2 Vombatus ursinus
ATCTATCTATCTATCTATCTATCTATCTATCTATCTATCTATCTATCATCTATCTATCTATCTATCTATCTACCTATCTATCTATCTATCTACATACATACATATAATTTTTTCCCTCCAACTACTCTAATACTGACAAAGGATTCATGAGTCACAAATATCATCTTTCCATGAAGAATATAAACAGGTCAACCTTAGTAAGTCTCTTACGATTTCTCTTTCCTGTTTATCTTTTCATGTTTCACTTGAGTCTTGTATCTGAAAATCAAATTTTCTATTCAGCTCTGGTATTTTCATTAAGAATACTTGAAAGTCCTTTATTTCACTGAATGTCCATTTTTGCCCCTGAAGGATTATACTCAGTTTTGCTGGGTAGGTGATTCTTGGTTGTAATCCTAGCTCCTTTTCCCACTGTAATATTATATTCCATGCCCTGCAGTCTCTTAATGTAGAAGCTGCTAAATCTTGTGTTATCCTGATTGTCTTTCTACAATACTTGAATTATTTCTTTCTGGCTGCTTGCAATATTTTCTCCTTGACCTGGGAACTCTAGAATTTGGCTACAATATTCCCACGAGTTTTCCTTTGGGGATCTCTTTCAGAAAGTGATTGGTGGATTCTTTCAATTTCTATTTTGCCCTCTGGTTCTAGAATATCAGGACAGTTTTCCTTGATAATTTCTTGAAAGATGATGTCTAGGCTCTATCTTTTTGATCATGGCTTTCAGATAGTCCAATAATTTTTAAATTCTCTTTCCTGGATCTATTTTCCAGGTCAGTTGTTTTTCCAATGAGATATTTTACATTGTTTTCTATGTTTTCATTCTTTTGCATTTGTTTCACAGTGTCTTGATTTCTCATAAAGTCACCAGCTTCCAATTGCTCCATTCTAATTTTTAAGGAAGTATTTTTTTCTCAGTAAGCTTTTTGACTTCCTTTTCCATTTGGCCAATTTTGCTTTTGAAAGCATTCTTCTCCTCAATGGCTTTTTGAACCTCTTTTGCCATTTGGATTAGGCTATTTTTCAAGGTGTTATTTTCTTCAGTATCTTTTTGGATCTCCTTTAGCAAGCTGTTGACTTGTTTTTCATGATTTTCTTGCATCACTCTCATTTCTTTTCCTAGGTTTTCCTTTACTTTTCTTACTTTCTTCTCAAAATTCTTTTTGATCTCTTCCATGGCCTGGGACCAATTCATATTTTTCTTGGAGGCTTTGGATGTAGGAGCTTTGACTTTGTTGTCTTCTTCTGGTTGTATGTTTTGATCTTCTTTGTCACTAA
This sequence comes from Vombatus ursinus, assembly GCF_900497805.2. Lineage (NCBI taxonomy): Eukaryota > Metazoa > Chordata > Mammalia > Diprotodontia > Vombatidae > Vombatus > Vombatus ursinus. Next base: position 6,019,482 of record NW_020954642.1, read on the forward strand.
AGTAAGATGCTATGGTCTGACTCTTTTTGCACTGCTTGCTCATGATCTTAGCCAATTAATTGAATTATAAACTCTTTGTTAAGGTAAGGGGTCTGCTTCCAGTCTGGCAAATGTACTATCCCAAGCTTCAGGGGTTTTGTGCAGCTGTTTTCAGAGATATTTCTAGGGACTTGTATATTTTCAGTTCTTCCAAGGTGATATGATAAAGGGTGAGGTGTTTACTCCTTTCCTGGCCTGTGCTCTGGTCTATGAGTGACCACAAGCACTCTTTTCTGCCTTGGAACTGTGAGGAGGATTTCCTCTCCACTACCACTACAAGCTACACCATGCCAGTGCTCTTCCTCACCCCAGGACCGCCACTCAGAACAGTGACCCAGATTCAAAAACAGACAAAGCAAGAGAATCCTGCAACAGCAAAGAGATGTCTGCAATTCCCCTCTGATCAGTCACTTAATTCCCTCTCAGTCTGAAAGTCCTGCCACCCCAGGGCCATGCTCTAGGACGAGGGCTGGGACCAAGTTTCTCTCTCACCGCAGACAGAGACTTTCCCAACTGACCTTCTAAGCTGTCTTTGGTGTTCATGGGTTGAGAAGTCTGAAAACTACCACAGCTGCTTGTGATTCATTCCTCTGAGGCCTGCTCCAGGTTCACTGAGGCCTGCCTTGCCTGTGCGCCCATGCCGAGCTACACTCCTCTCCCAGACCAGCGTGATAGACCTTTTCCATCAACCATTCAGGTTGTCTTAGGCTGAAAATTTGTTTCACTGTCTTTTTGTGAGTTCTGTTGCTTTAGAATTTGTTTAGGGGCAGCCAGGTGGCACAGTAGATAAAGCTCTGGCCTTGGAGTCAGGAGGACCTGAGTTTATAATCCCACCTCAAACAATTAACACCTCCTAGCTGTGTGACCCTGGGCAAGACATTTAACCCCGACTGCCTCACCAAAAAGAAAAAAAAAATTGTTTAGAGCCATTTTTTATAGGTATTTGGAGGGGTTTGGGGGAGAGCTCAAGCAAGTCACTGCTTTTACTCTGCCATCTTGACTCCACCCCCCTAAAAATTGAATTTAGATCAACAACTTATCTAAAATTTCACAATATATTCAAAATTTATATGGAACTTTATTATTAAAGATCATTTCATAAAAGTTTAGAAGAAAAGTAATGGACCTCTAAAAGTAAAAGAGCATGTCTTTGGGACCTAGACCCTAAAGCCCTAGAACCCAGATCTCAGGTGTTCACCCAACCAGCCTATCCTGATCAATAATCCTTTTAACTGCCCTTTTACTGGTGCTCTCCCACCATTTAATTCCTTCCATTGTCTTCATCTGGCCCACCCCAACCTGGCTTGATTACTTAATTTGCTTACTTGCCACTCCTAGATCCCCATCCAGATCTTCCCACAGTCTTTCTGTATAAAATATTAACCTTGCCCTCATTGAATTGCTCTATTTTTAAAATCTGGCCTTTTTGTATTGGCATCACAAATAGTGAAGACGGGGTTAACAGAGAGAATAGAATAAAGAGGGGGCAGGATAGGGTGAAGGGAAATATAGTTAGTTTTTTACAACATGACTGTAATGGAAGGGTTTTGCATGACTACACATGTATAACCTGTATCGAGCTGCTTCCCTTCTCAATGAGGGTGGGTTGGGAGGGAAGAAGGGAGAAAATTTGGGACCCAAAGTTTTAAAAACAAATGTTAAAAATTGTTTTCACGTGCAACTGGGAAATAAGATATACAGGCAATGAGGTGTAGAAATCTATCCTGCCCTACAGGAAAATAAAAGAGGAAGGGGATAAGAGAAGGGGAGGTAGTGATAGAAGGGAAGGCAGATTAAGGGAAGGGGTAATGAGAATACATGCTGTCTTGGGGTAGGAGGAGGGGTGAGACGGAGAGAAAATTTGGAACTCAAAATCTTGTAGAAGTGAATGTTGAAAACTAAAAATAAATAAATTAATAAATGTTTAATAAAAAAGGAAATAATATGATGAATTTAGAGTAACATGAAAAGACTTAAATCAGCTCATGGAGAGTAAACAGAGACAAGGGAAAAATAACAAACAATCACTACAATGTAAATGGAAAGAGCAACAACCACAAAACAATTGGGTTTGTATACTGCAGAATTCTGAAACACAAGTATGGTCCCCAAGAAAATGTATAAAAAGATATTTCCTAACCCCACACAAATTCCTTTGTATATTTGAAGGGCACACAGTTATGGAATATGGCATGTGTTTCCTTTCTTTAAAAAAAAAATATTTTGAATTACACGTAAAGCTACATTCTTTTTTTTTTTAATTTTGACTTCTAAATTCTAACCCCCTCTTCTGCCCCTCCATACTCATTGAGAAGACGAGGAATTTTATATAGGTTATACAAGTGTAGTCACATTGCATATATTTTCATATTTTTCCTATGTTGATCTCTTTTGCTATTTTTTTTCCTCTTTTTCTTCCCACTTTCAAAATATTCTTTGTTATATAGGGTGGCTCTCAGGGGAGAGGAGGAGAGATACTAGAAGAAATTTGTTCAATCTAAAAACAAAATAAATACAAGTCTATTTTTTCTTTAATTATTCTAGTGTATGATGAGGGAGGCATGGCTAATGAATACTTAATAATGTTAAGAAGACCTAGAAGATTTAATTGACTGTAAATTCTTTTGAGTCAAGTGTGAAATAGCAGCCCAAATAGTTACATTAGGTTACATCTTTAGAAATATGTCTAGAATTAAAGCATGATAATTAAGGTCTTGCTCTGCCCTAATCAATCCATGTCCTTCTCTTGCTTTCAGTTTTGGATGCCACATTTTCAGGATAGACATTGATTACCCATTCCCACAACTTTTTTTATTTTATAGGGAAAGTGGGATCCTGCTCCTTACTTTTAATTAGTATTCAAGGTCCTGCATGTCATAATAGGAGCAATAAAGAAAAACCATACAATGAAATGATAACAGCTAGCAGAAAGGACAAAGATACAAATCAAATCAGAGTCAATTTGCCAGAAGTCTCTTTCCTTTACATGCTGATCTAATTTATGCCAACATTTATAGTTTGAATATCCAGTTTCACAAATGGTTTCTCACTTCTTTCTCATCTCTTTAGATCTTGATGCTCCTAAGAAAAGTTGATACTGGTTTGGTCTGGCCTTTAGTTTTCATGTCTTTGGATTCTAATTCAAAATGTATCCCTTCAAACTATAACTTTCATTCATCTCTCATCAAAGGTATGTGTCATCTCTTCTTTCACCATCTTCACTTCAACACAGAGTGTCACAAATGATAAGCTGAATTAAGAGAATTACTAAAATGATCAGAATACTGGAATTCATGCCATATTAGAACTGATGGAAAGAACTAAGAATGTTTAGCCTGGAGAAGATTTAGATGAGCCTTCAAATATTTCATAGAATCAAAGAATCGCAGAATTAGAAGGAATTTAGGAAGTTGTCTAATACAAAGTGTATCAGAATCAGAATCCCTTTTGCTATTTTTCCAACAAGTGGCCATTCAATCTCCCTCTGAAACCCTCTAATAATGAGGAACTCCCTATCTCCTAACATTGCCCACTCCTCTTTGGGACAGCTCTCATTGATGAATCAGAAGTTTCTTTCTATTGAGCTAAAATCTGTTCTTCATCTTTGCACATGCTGCTGGAAGTCCAAACAACAATAACAAAAAAGGACTTCTGAAAACAAATAAAAAATCCAAATCAAATTCAACTTTTCCTTATGTACGTTCCTTATGTATCTGAAGATACTAGTCATTCACTTCTTCTAAATTTACTTTTCCAGAGAAAACATTCTAAATTTCTCCTGCCAATTCTATGGTATGGTGTTAAGGACCTCAACATCCTGACCGTACTACTCTGTACTCCATTAAACATCTTGGTGACATTCTTAAAATGAGGTGAGGTCTAGGATGTCTACGTCATACATGTTTATCTGTGGGTAAACCCTAACACTATACCTTGCCCCTGTTTCTCTTCTCTCTTGACTTATCAGTCCTATGCAAATAACCATTAAATATACATATCCAGCCCTAGACTTCCTCCTGACCTCCAGTCCTCCATCACCAACTATCTGTTGGTTATTTCCCAATAGATCCTCCCCTCTTCCTAACTTTCCTATTTTCATTGAAAGGTCCATCTTCCTTCTAGTCACCTAAGTTTGCAAATTTGGAGTCATTCTTGACTGTCCACTCTCACTCACCTCATATATCAAATCCTATCAATTTTACCTTCATAATATCTCTCACATCTATCCATTCCTTTATACTTATTTGGAAATCACTCAAGTTCAGGACCTCATAACTTCTTCCCTGGGCTACTGCAGTTGCCTCCAAATTGATCTCCCTATCTCCATTTTTTTTTATCCTGGAAAATCTACCATCCACATAGCTGCCAAAGTAATGCACCTAAAGCACAGATTTCACCATGTGATTGCTCTGTTCAAACAACTCTAGTCACTTCTTATGATGAAATACAAGCATGTTTGGCCTTCAAACAACTTCCCAATCTGGCTTTTCTGAATTATTATCTATTATTTCTTTTCATGCATTCTATGATACACCCAAACTGTAACAACTTACTGATCCCCATACAGGACATTCCATCTCCTGTTTTTATGTATTTGCATAGGTTGTCCTTTATACCCAAAATGAGGTATCCTTCATAACTTTTAGCCTCCCAGTCTGAGAATCTCTGGCTTTCTTCAAGGTCCATCCTATTCAAGTGCCACCTCCTACAAGAGGCCTATTTTGACTATTTCTTCATTCTGGGCAACATGTTTCTCAGCATTAAACCCACATTAGATCAGCATGTTTGGTGGTGGGTAGGGAGAGGCATCACACTTTTGCTTGGCTTCAGGAAGAACTTCATTACATTTAGAAATGAGTTTCCTAGAGGAGGTGGAGCTAAGATGGTAGAGTAAAGGCAGGGGACTCACCTCAGCTCTCCCCCAAAACCCCTCCAAATACCTTTAAAAATGACTCTAAATAAATTCTGGAGCAGCAGAACCTACATAAAGATGGAGTAAAACAAATTCTCTACACAACTTGGAAGGTTCACATGAAAGGTCTATTGCACCAGGGTGAGAGAGCAGCATAGTCCAGCTTATGCCACAGCACAGTCCTGGCCCCAGCAAACCTGGAGCAGGCCTCAGGGGATTGAATCACTGGAAGCAGTGTCAGCCTACAGACACCAGAGACAACTTAGAAGGTCAGCAGGAAAGGTCTGTCATATCTGGGTGAGAGTGGAGCGTAGTCCAGCACAGGCCTCAGCACAGCCCTGGTCCTGGCAAACCAGGAGTAGGCCTTGGGAGCCATTGAATCAGCAGAGGCATCAGCAGTGGCTGCTTCTGAAACTCTCAGCTTACAAATGGTAAGGAGGTTGATCAATTGGTCAGAAGGAAATTACAGGAGTCTTTTTGCTAGCACTGAGGCAGGACTCTGTTGTTTTGCCTATACTCAGATCCAGGTCACAGTCCTGGGTGGCAGTCCCAGGGACAGGAGGAGTATTAGCCCACCAGAGCCTGCAGTGGTGGTGGAGCAGGGACCCTCCTCACAGTTCCAGAGCAGAAAAGAGTGCTTTTGGTCACTCACAGACCAGAGCACATGCCAGGAGAGTAGTAAACACCTCTCTTTAGATCATACCACCTTGGAAGAACTAAAACTTTGAGAAATAAGTTTCCTTCCAGCTCTATGATTCTGAAATACTTTCAAAATATTAGTTTCATTCAGTGTTTTGAATTTATTGGGGGGAAAAAAAAAACATACCATGGGGCAGTGAGGTGGTGCAGTGGATAGAGCACTGGCCCTGAAGTCAGGAGGACCTGAGTTCAAATCCAGCCTCAGACCAAACAGGACACTTACTAGCTGTGTGACCCTAGGCAAGTCACTTAACCCCAATTGCCTAAATAAAAGAAAAACAAACAAACAAAAAAAACCACCATGACATTTCAAGTCACTTTCTTTTTTGTCTTCTCCAGATGAATACTTAACACAGCTGGGAATAGGAGACCCCTACACTGCTCTTGATAATTGCTAACAAAGATTTAGTAATTAATTTTCTTGTAAGTCTAATTATTATGTGTGCTTCCCTACTGGGGGATAGGGGGAGGAAAAAATGCTTCAAAGCCAGTTTGGCAAGTTCCATGAGGCAGCTTGTGAATTGATTCTAAATGAAATTGTCCAGCTTGGCAGTACTACACAATATCAGGATTGGAGTCAAGACAGATAACTCTGCTGATCATACCACAAATGCTTACTGCCTGATTCAGAGTGAAGATAACTGGTTATTTGAAGAAGAGGGAGGAGACACCAGTAGGTGAAAATGAGTTTTGTGGAAATAAGAATTTGCTTCAAAGAGATTGCTTTGATTATTAATTCCATTCAACATGATACCCTTCATAACACCTGAATCATCAGTTTGACCATCCTCTACCCCAAAGGCTTCTATATAAAAAGTTAATTTTCAGGAATTTATATTTCTCAGCTTGATCTTATTCCTCTATTTCTTCAATCCTTCCTAAATTCATTGTCTAGGACTGTTTACATGTTTCTAATCTTCTTTCTCTTTCTGTAATTTTCACTTAAAGCCTGGCAGTCTCTCTTACTATCCAAAACTTCAGTAAAAGCTGAAGAATGTCTATCAGGAAAGGATTGCTTTGAGGGGACAACAAGTAAAAATGGCCCACAGGTCTCTGATTGCTTTGGTTTTACTATCGTTTCCTCTGGCTGAATTACTAAGTAAAATCCTAATCTTTTCTTTCCCCACACTACCTAGATACACCATCAAAAGTTTCCAGGAGAGGGGAAATAATTTATCTGCCCTTGAAGCAGTGGCTTGTTAGGGTTAGTGATGAAAAGTAAAGAGCCTAAGAGCCAGATTAAAAAAAAAAAATCTTATAAGTCAACTTCTTAACTTTAGCCTTAAGCAGGGAGAGTGCTTCCAACAGCAGCAAATCTTGCTGACAAAGCTTGAGCAACTCCTTGACACATTGTGGTAATAAGACCAAAAGGAGACTCATCTTTTCCCAGCAGGCTGGTCTTTTGAGTTGGCCAATTGATTACACTGTCCTGGGGATTCACTTTGGGGTTTGAAATTTTGTAGGCACTAGTCTTTGTCTTTACTGTGGTAAGTGGGGCTACAGATGTAGATTTGTCAGAATAAGAAAGTTAGAGAATAGAATTCAAGACAAAAATACTTTTAATTGAGCAATCTATATAACTAAACACAGAGTTAAATTCTCTCACTCAACTATCTGTATCTTACATAAAAAGGGGGATGCTGGAGCCAGCTCCAACCAGCTTAGCGGACAACTTGTTCATTTTTAGTATGAGCATTTACACATCAGAAACTGGAAAAGCCTACAAATCTATGACTTGATTTATCATTTTATTGATTGTGTAGACTTAAGAAAGTGATGAAGAAAATATTATTAAAGACAATTAAACATAAAAGTGTATCATGTACATTTTTGGTAGCTAGTTCTTAAATATTTGCTAGCACACCCCTAGTACAATTTCTCCATGTCCTTTTTATCCTCAGACTCATAGGATAATAGAAGTTTACAGCGGGAAGGAATCTGTAAGATTACCTAGTTCTACCTTTGCCTGAATAGGAATCCCCTTTTCTGTACAGTGATCACTCTGTCTCTGCTTGAATATCTCTGGTAACAGTCAGTTGGTGAACAAGCATTTATAAGTCCTTACTCTGCAAGGCAGGGAACTTGTTCCCTTTTAAGGCAGACTTTTCCACCATGGAACAACTCTAATTGTCAGGGTTTTTTTTGTTTTTTGGTTTTTTTTTTCCCTTTATATTTAGCCCAAATCTTCCCCTCTACTGCTCCACTCCTAGCCACTGTTTCAGTATTTCAAAAGCTAAGGATGTTTGCTTTATGGTAAAGATAGGAATTAAGTACTGCATACATAACAGTGTCTTCCCCTACATTATGAGTCAGGAGCAAAATTTCAACATAGGAGAAGGTCCCTTAATTCCTCGGCCTTTTTTCCTACAGTCAGAAATGGTTAAGAACTTGGAGGCAGAACATGTTTCACTTTCCCTCTCTGATTCTGGTTTGGTTTGAACTTGCAGGACTGCAATGCTGAAGTTTACTCAGGGCAAAATATGCATAGAAATCAGTCCTCTGAAAAAACTGAAAGGATAATGTAAGGGGGTAGGCCAACCTGTTAGGTCTAGTCCTTGAACCAAGCATAGATATTCCCTGTCTGGTTCCAGTCCTCACAATCACATGGAAACACAAAATGGGCATATTTCAGATTGAGGGCTAATACTGTATGATGACAAAATGTTTTGTAAATAGCTGTGGAGTTATTACTCAGTGGGCCACCCATCTCTCACTCATCTTTTCCTTTGTGGTCTCAAATAAGCAAGACTATGTGAACATATGGCTCCTTTTGTCTCCTTGCATTTATTCTTTACTGATCTTGGACAAGAGTCTTTCCTCTGACTGAGTTACTAAGTCAAATCTTAATCTTTACTTTTCCCACACAATCTAGATACACCATCAGACATTTCCAGGACAGAGGGTATAATTTATCTGCCCTCGAAGCAGTGGCCTGTTAGGGATAATGATGAAAAGTAAAGAGCCTGAGCCAGATTAAAAAAAAAAATCTTACAAGTCATCTTCTTAATTTTAGCTTTAAACAGGGAGAGTGCTTCCAACAGCAGCAAATCTTGCTGACCAAACAGGAGTAACTCCTTGACACCTTGTGGTACTAACACCAAAGGGATGTATTCAGGCAATGTCCTCATGAGTTTGGGAGATCCAGAGTTCCCATCAGAGGTCCTACTGATGACTAGAGATGATAACTGTAGCCATTAGGAAAATGGTGGAATAGCAGTGGAAGTGGTCGCAGACAGATGTGGACAAAAACAGTCAACTGACAATGGCAGCAACTTCTGGGAGCATGATCTCCTCATGGTGGAGAGAAGTGCCAACTACGGACTTTGGAGTAATAATATTAATCATCATAGCTAATATTTACACGGTGTTTTATGTTTTACAATGCTCTCTAAATTTATTATCCTATCTGAAACTCACAACCTCCCTGATAATCACGTTCCTATTTTACAGATGGAACTGAGGTTTTGAGAGATAAATTACTTGGCCAAGATCATACAACTTGTAATTATGAATGAATATTTAAACTCAAGTCTACTAGGCTCTGAGTCCAATGACCTGCTGTGCTATCTAGATGGAATAGTTGATACAGTGCCAGACGTGGATTCAGTAAGACCTGAGTTCAAATCTTTTCTCAAATACTTTTTAGCTATGTGACTGCACATAGCTCACTTAACTTTTCTCAGCTGTGATTTCCTTATCTGTATAATATGGATAATCAAAGAACCTACCTGCCTGTGGTTTTAAGAATTAAATGAAATATCACATGCAAAGCACTTTTCAGGTTTTAAAGAACCAAATAAGTGCTAGTTATTGTATTATAGAAAGGTGCTGATATTTAGAACACAGCAGAAAGTTACACCAAAGTGGTACTTAATAAGGACTCCATAAAAGTAAATAAATACATAAATAAATAAATAAATAAATAAATAAATAAATAAATAAATAAATA
>NW_020954642.1:6029090-6048430 GCF_900497805.2 Vombatus ursinus
ATAAATAAATAAATAAATAAATAAATAAATAAATAAATAAATAAATAAATGAATGAATGAATAAACAAACAACTTCCCTGGCCAAGACTGGGAGCTGAGCCTTTCCCTCAGGTGTTATCTACATAAGTGTTTTTATTTTGGAATCTAAGTTTGAATTCCCTTTCCTCAGGAACCTTGTGTGTCAAAGAGGAAAGTGCACTCCAGATTTAGGGGAAATACTTTACTTACTGATAAATTGTTGATGCACAAAACCTTTACATAGACTTGGGATATACACACTTCTAGTCTTAGGTAAGCTTATACCTCTTAAAACTATTTATGGGGAATCATGCCTGTGTAAGCTCAAGAGCAACAACAGATAGAAGAGACCCTCAGGAGTACCCTTAGAATCCTGAGTGCAAGTATTTAGCTTCTTTCTTGGGTTCCAGTACACCCTTGGGAGTGGAAATTGTGGAAGTAGCCCTGAAAAGAGCTACACAATTTATTTTTAAAAACCATTAATAATAAATTATTATTCAAAAGTTACCTCAACCTCAGATAATGTGTTTTCTCTGGAAGCCTATTGGATTAGAGTCACTGGGAGTTTTGCTAACTGTTACATGTTGCCTAGGTCAAGTCTGTGCAGCTAAAAGAGAGTTCGCTCCTATTTCTGCCTGTTTTATTTTTTTGTTTGTTTTTTTGTTTTTTTTTATTTATGCTACCCAACATCATATGCTTGCAGACAGCAAAATGTTTTCCAGACTGAAAGTAAGTCCTGAAGGAGGGTATCTAACTTTTTTGCATCTCTTCTCCTGACTGAAGATGGGGGCTAGGTCAGAAAATGCTAATCATTCATGAAATGGGCTCTCCCAGACACTGACACCTAGCTTTGTACAGCACAACTTCGTTGGTGTGTCTTTGTTAAATGAATGCAAAGTGAACTTGACAGGAAAGGAGAACTGAGCAGTCTGACAAAGACAGTTTTGCAAGCTGCCTGGCTTTGGGAATTAGTGGAACATTTATTTACTCATGAGGAACAGCTGACATCAATGTTACTTTATTTCTATCTTAAGGGGAAAGTCTGAGCATATCGTTGGCCCATCCAATCACCAGCTATATGCATTCTGCATAGTAGGTGCTTAATAAATATTTATTAAATCGAATCATTGAATTGAATTGAGAAGGGCTGGATTGGAGGTGAAAGCTAAAATGTCATGTCCAAATAAGCTTTCACTTCATTCTCCTCTTTCACCTCCTTAATCTCCTCCCTGTCATCTTCTCAGTAAGCTATACCTGGCAACCAAATAATTCATTCGGACCTTCTGGTAGAGGGGAGGGGGCAGAATGCGGAGAAAAGGAATGAGAGAACTGTCACCCCAGTGTTAACAGTATAAGCTACATCAGCACAACTAATAATAAGCCCTGAAAAGCTTATGCATTGTTCAATTGTATTCTCATCAATTTATCTGAGGATGATATTAAGGGAAAGGATGGATGTGTGGCTAGTGATATTTTCAGAAGTGAATGTGAAGGAATAAAGGTGGGTAATTCATGCTCCTGACTTTGCTGCCTAGAATAAAATATTTATAAAGAATTGGGCTAAATACACTACTAACTTGTTGCTGTTGTTATTGTTGCTGTTTTTCACATTCAATCACGTCTGACTCTTTGTGACACCATGGACCATAGCGTGTCAAGCTTTTCTATCCTCCATTATCTCCTTAAGTCTGTCCAAGCTCAGGTTCACTGTTTCCATGACACTCTCTAACCATCTTATCCACTGCTGTCCCTTTTCTTTTTGCCATTAATCTTTCTCAACATGAAGATATTTTTTAATAAGTTCTGTCTTCTCATTATGTGGCCAAAATATTTAAGCTTTATCTTCAGTATTTCACCTTCCAATGAATAGTCTGAATTAATTTCTTTATGTATTGACTGATTTGATCTCCTGGATGTCTGAGAGACTCTAAAAAGTCTTCTCCAACACCACAATTTGAAAGTGTTGATTCTGTATCATTCAGCTTTCCATATAGGCCAACTCTCACAGCCATACCTTGCTACTGGCAAAACCATATCTTTGATTATATGGATCATCATTGGCTAGGTGATGTCTCTGTTCTTTAATATGTTGTCTAGATTTGTCATAGCTTTCCTTCTAAGCAGGTTTTTTTTCTAAATTTTATGGCTACAGTTGCCATCTGTAGTGACCTTTGATTCCAAGAATGTAAAATCTGAAACGACTTCCATTTTGTTTCTCTCTATTTGACAGGAATTGATGGGACCAGTTGCCATGATTTTAGATTTTTTTTTTCTTTTTAATGTTAAGCTTCAAGCCTGCTTTTACACTCTCCTTTTTCACCCTTAGCAAGAGGCTTCTTAATTGTTCTTCACTTTCTGCCATCAGAGTGTTATCATCTACATATCCATTATTGTTGATTTTTCTCCTGGAAAACTTATTTCTGGCTATTGATTCATCAGCTTAGCATTTCATATAATGTTATCTGCGTGTAAGATAAATAAATAAGATGACAATATAAAACCTTGTTGTACTCCTTTTTCAATCTTAAACCAATCAGTTGTTCTATGTTGCTTCTTAACCCACGTACAGATTCCTAAGGAGACATGTAAAATGATCTGGTAATCCTATTTCTTTGAGGACTTGCCACATTTTGTTGTGTTCTACACAGTCAAAGGCTTTAACAGAGTGAATGAAGCAGAATTAGATTTTTTTTTTCTGGAACTCTTTTGCTTTCTCCGTAATCCAACAAATGCTGGCAATTTGGTCTCTATTTCCCCTGCCTCTTCAAAAGCCAGCCTGCTCTTCTGTTAATTTTCATTTCACATATTGCTAAAACCTAGCTCGTAGAATTTTAAGCATAACTTCATTGGCATGTGAAAATAGTGCAAACATTTGATAATGAGAATATTCTTTAGCATTATCCTTTACGACTGAGACATAAACTGATCTTTTCTAATTGAATGACCATTGTTAAGTTTTCCAAATTTGCTGGCATGTTGAGTTCAGCATCTCTTAGAATTTTAAATAGCTCAACTGGAATTCTGTCACCTCCACTAGGCTTATTGTTAATAATGCTTCCCAAGGCTCATTTGACTTCATTCTCTGGGATGCAAGTCTCTAGATCAGTAATCACACCATCTTTGTCACTGATGTTAAGATCTTTCTTGTATAGCTCTTCTGTGTATTCTTCCCACCTCTTCTTAATCTCTTCTTCTTCTGTGAAATTCCTACCATTTTTGTCTTCTATCATGCCCATTTTGCATGAAATGTTCCTTTGATATCTCTAATTTTTTTGATTAGATCTCTTATCTTTCCCATTCTATTAGTTCCTCCTTCTTCTTCTTCTTCTTCTTCTTCTTCTTCTTCTTCTTCTTCTTCTCCCTCTCCCTTCTTTTCCTCCCTTTTTAAATCAGTCATTTTCAAATATTTTCCCCACCTCCCATCCCCACTCAATTACTCTTGTGACATATAAAGCAAGTTATCCAAAATAAACAACACAGTAACTATGCTGGAAAACATAAAAGATATCTCACATTGGTGCTCCCTCATGTCTCAGAAAACAAGAAGGTACATTTCCTCAACTTCTCTTTAAGGACCTTATTGGTCATTATACTCACATGACATTTTGCTTTATTTTAGTCTTATATTGAAGTCATTGTGTATATATTTCTTCCTTATACCTATTTCACTGTGTACCAGTGCTTGTGAACCTTCCCATATTTTCTGATTTTTTTTTCTTTTTCTCATTTCTAACAGCACAATAACATCCTACTGCAGGTATATGCCATAATTTTTCATCTATTCCCCAATCAATGGGCACTTATCTTGTTGCTAGTTTGTGCTACTACAAAAAAGGGGGTGCTATGAATATTTTGTCATATATTGACCTTTCTGTCTGTCTTAGATTTCTTTGTAATATATGCTCATCAGTGGAATCTTTGGGCCAAAGGTTGAGTAGTTTAGTAACTTTTCTTATATAGTTCTGAATTGCTTTTTCAGAATGGTTAGATCAATATATAGCTCCAACAACTGCATATCAGTGTGCCCATTTTGCCCTGCAGCACTTCTAAGATCATTTACTTTCATCTTTTATTATTTTCACCACATTGCTGGGTTTGAGATAAAACCATCAAATTCATTTAATTTGAATTTCTCTTATATTAGTGATTTGGAGCAATCTTTCTCATGGTTTACATTCAGTCTTCTTATGATTTGGTTTCAAGTCCCCTTGCCATCATTCTCATTTTTCTAGATATATTCCAGTTTCTTAATATTTCTGTTTTGATAACCTGCAATTGTATTGGCATGAATATTTCCTCCAATAGTCCATATTACTAGTTGTGTGAGATTGTTTGACTATCTGCAAAAGTTGTTGTGACCAAGAAAAAAAAATCAGCATGTCCAATAAATTGAGTGAAAAGTCTATCTAAATATAGCTAGTGGTCCTTGAGATAATAATTATTTAGTCCATTGCTGGGAGCAATCTTTTTCAATGTACTCCCAAAATGTAGCTCCCAGAATTAGAAACAATTTTCCAGGTGAAATCTGGATCAAGGATGCCGTATCACATTGTTTATTAATATTGAACATGTAGTCTATAAAATCCAGTGCCACATTATCATCATCATCACTATCAAATATTTATTGAGAACCTTTTATGTGACAGGCACTAAGCACTTGAAAGAAAAAGAAAAGCCAAAGTATGGTTCCCTGTCTTCAAGAAACTTACATTCTAATGAGGGAGACCACCATAAGAGCTATGTACATACAAGAGACATATAGCAAAAATGAGAAGTAATCTCACAGTGATGTCACTATCAGTGGGAGTGGGTAGGAGAAATGGGAAAGAATATCTGTAGAAGGTAAGATTTGAGCTGTACCTATACTCGTATACTTGATTTATTTTATTCCAAGTATGGGGCTTTGCATTTAATTGTACTAAATATCAGTGAAATGAATTAATTTTTATGAAGATTTCTTGACAGATAAATACAAGAATAAATTGGCTTTAGTTACTTACTACTGATGGAAGAAATAATAGTTCTAATGAAATCATGGATTCAACAAAAGTAATGTACAAATTTAATCATAATACATCTATGATACTGCTATAACATTTTGAGAATTTTTTCTGAGTCTTTTTTGTCATCTAACACTATTTCTCTCAGATTCCTATTGTCCACAAACTTGAAAAATATGAAAATTATATTTTATTCACATCACTTATAAAAACATTGAATAGAAAAAAATTGATAAGATCCCTTTGTTCTCCACTAGAAACTTCTCTCCAACTTAATATTGTTCCATTCATTCATTAGCCCTCCTTGGGTCTGCTTTACCATCTTGAAATTGTGTTATTATACTACTGTTTGTCTTTTCATCGTGTTGACAAACTTATTATAACAATCTTTGCCAAGTGATTTGCTGAAGTCTAAAAGTATAAAGCACAGGGAATCTACCTAATTTAGTAGTCATATAACCCTTTCCAATAAAGAAATGTGGTCATTCTGGAATGGTATGTTCTTAACAAATATAAACTGTAGAGTTTTTGTGATCACTGTGCTTTCTCTCTCTTTTTCTGTATATGTATTAATACACATATACATATACACATATACTCATACATACATATATACACATATATGTATATGTGTGTGTATATTTTGAAGTAGACTTATTTTTTTTTCCTTCAGGGCTAGATCTTTGATTCTACTGGTACAGAGAACTACTAATATGGAAGCTCCTACTACCAATACAGATCTTCAACTCAGAGTCTTAAAGTGATGTCTAGGACACTAAAGTTAAATAAAAATCTCCAGGTCATATGCCCAGTATATGTCAGAGATAGTATTTGAATCTAGGTCTTCTTGACTCTGAGTCTGACTGTTTATCAATGATGCTGTCCTAACTTCTTTCTTAAATGCTATCAATAATCTATTCCATTAGTTCCCCCAGGACTTGACATTAGGTTCATTGGTCTAAAATTTGAAAATTCAACTTCTTTCTTTTGAAAATCAGGTCATCTCAAATCTGGTGGCATTAAGGATTGGAGTAGGGAAAGATTTGTGGCAGAGAGACCAACCAGAAGACTACTACAATAACATAAGCATAAAGTGATGAGAGCCTGTTCCAGAATGGTGACAATTTCAGATGAGAGAAGGAGATATATACTAGATCATGCATGTTGAAATAACAGAACTTGACAATGAATAGATTTAGGAATGGTGGTGAGAATTAGAAATAGAGAATGATACTTAGGTTGCAAGCTTCAATTACTGGAAAGATGGTGGATAATCAACAATAATATGGAAGGTATGAAGAAGAGTGTTTGGGGAAAGATAATGAGTTCAGTTTTAGATATGTTAAGTTTAAGGTGTTTATGGGACATCTAGTTCAAAATGACCAAGAGATAATTGGAGAGATGAATCTGGAAGGAAGGAAAGAAGTTTGGTCTTGCTGAGTAGATCTGAGTGTCATAAACATAGAGAAGATAATTTGATCCATGAGAAACTGATGAGAAGTGAAATGATATAGAGAGAGAAAAGAAGAAGGCCTAAGATGGGGACAGCTACAGAATACTAAGAAGGGTTAGTCATATAGGAATGAGGAGAAACAAGATAGAATAGTGTCAAGGAAACCTAGAGAGAAGAGAGCATCAGGGAGGAAAAGGTGATCAGGAGTATCAAAGGTTACACAAAGATAAAAGATGAGGACTGAGAAAAGGCTATTAGATTTAGCAATTTAGAGATCTGACTTTTGAAGACTCATTTTTGTTGAATTATGAGATTAGAAGCCAGGCTGTAGAGAGTTAAGAAGAGAGTGAGAGGAAAGGAAGTGGAACCATCTATTGTAGTCAGATTTCTCAAGGAGATTAACTACAAAAAAGAGGAAAAAATATGGAATTGTACTGCTTGTGGAGCTGGGAATCATTTCCTTCCAGATAGTAATACAGAATTTTATAGTAAAAGCTATGATGCTGTTCACATCCTTTGACCTAGTGATCCCACTACCAAGAATTTACCATAAATATATTATTTACAGAAAATGAAGACATAACTACATAAAATATCCTTACAAACACCATTCACAATTAGAGAAACGGAAAAAAGAACATATGCCTAATAATAGGGGGATAGGTGAACAAATTGTAGTCTATGGAAGTAAAGGAATATTATTGAATCTTAACAAATAAAAATGGGCACAGATAAGTTGTATTATATTTCCAATGATGATCTATGTGCAAAAAGTGTTGCAAGGTAATTTATCAATAAAATGTGTGAATGGAAAGTGAGGTTGTCTCTGTGAGAAAGAAGGATGAAAAAAAATACCTAAGGGCTACCCTGGTACTCACAAGGAAATAAAAAATAAAAATGAAAGCAAAGAAAGAAAAAGGGGGGAAATAATAAAGAATAAAATCAAAAGGGTTCAAATCTCACTTTTGACACTCTGTGCCCCTGCGTAAAGTATTTAACTACCCTGGGCATCAGTTTGCTCATACGTAAATGATATAGTTCCTACTCTTGGATGGTGGCCATGGTCCCTTCTAGGTATAAACTTATTATCTTATTAATGCATGGTCTTAAAAATAATTGAAAGCCTTATATAACAATGAACAGATTCTATGGAAGTTGTACATGAGAACATGGAGGAATATTGCACAGGATGAGAAGGTGTGAGATATGTTCTGCATTACAGGTTGAAATACCTGCAGTGCTGTGATTAAAGTAGTGATAAATTAAAGTAGTGAAGAAATGATAAATGTGAAGAATACAAAGAGAGATGAGGAGACTTAGATGAAATGATATAAGAAAAGCTGAAGTAAAACAGATGAACTGATTACAGTAGCAGACTTTGGATAAATATACGAAATAGAAGTTTAAAAGGAAGCATGGAGAAAAACAGGAAAAATGTGTTACTACCATATTAAAATTAATGTAAAAATTTTAAACACATTTGAATAACAAGTTTAGTTATTCATATGCAATCATTTATAGAAAGTCTTTCCTTTTTTGCTGAGTGTGGATTCTCATCTTCATACTTTTTTATTAAAATTGTGGTTTAGTCATTTTCAGTTTTGTCCTAGTCTTTTTGTCCCCTTTTGAGGTTTTCTTGGCAAAGATACTGAAGTGGTTTGCCATTTTCTTCTCCAGTTCATTTTAAAGATGAGGAAACTGGGGCAAATAGGGTTGAAAGATTTGCCCAGGGTCACATACCTAGTAAATGTCTGAGGATGGATTTGAACTCAAGTCTTCCTCACTCTAGGCTGGGCTCTTTATCTACTGTGCCACCTACATGACCAATTATTACAATAAAAAGTTTTTTTTTTTAATTGAACTGCTAAAGGTATTCAGGTAAGATGAATTTCCCTTTCATTACTATATCATGGTCCCATGTGAGCTTTGTGATCTGCATCTATTAGAAGGGAAGGAAATAAGCATTTATATAGTGCCTACTTTTTGCCAGGCACTATACTGAGTGATTTAAGCACTTTAAAATTATTATTTCATTTGATCCTCAAAAAAATCCTGCAAGGTAACTGTTATTATTATCCCTGTTTTATAATTGAGGAAATTGAGTGAAATAGAAGTTAAGTGACTTGCTCAGGATCACACAGATAGTAAATACCTGAGGCTGAGTTTTAATTCAGGTCTTCTTGTCTGCATATCTAACACTCTGTCCATTGTGCCACCAGTTCAGATACTTGCTAGTATACTTGTAACAGATTTCCATTTTTTCTCAGTACCTGGGTGATTGATATTATAGGTACCAAAAAGGTGGAGAGACAATTACTTCTTTTGGGGAGGGGAAAGAGGACTGAAATATAATATCAGTGAGGTGATGGTAGTAGATCACTTGTATTTCCCCAATAAGTTCAGAAGCAAGAGGACAGATGTCAGCAACTTACCCATAATCACCTTGAAATTATAGATAGCTAGCCTTAGGCCAAAGTGTGGGATGAATTGAATCCTCTGGATGGAATCAGGTACTCTATTACAATCTCCTTATAGGCTTAGATTCTTATAATCTAGCCACTATGCAGATTTTATGTTCTAATAAACCTTGTCTTTGGCTGAAAGAAGTCTTGGGTTGAATTCTTTTGGGCAGGACCCATGTGTTGTGATTTTGGGGTCCCAGAACCCCTGAACCTCTAAACTGCATCATTTTGGTGGCCTGTACGAGGAAACTGCCTAACCCCAAATTCTTCTCCAGCCACGACTGGAAGGTATGTAAGCCTCCCCTCCCTCCTTTCTTGCTTTGCAGTTAGGGTCTCTCTCCAAGCATCAAGGCTTGGAGGTGCTTTTTGGGCAGACAGTTTCGAGGCTGTCTCTCACTTGGCCTGATACTCTCAGGCTCTCAGTCCACTGGGTCGGTTCAAGGTCAAGGACCTGGGTATACCTTCTGCAGCATAGAGGACAAGGATGGATGCCCTATCTGGAAGTGTATGCCCAATTCTGTCAATTCTTAGGCACTAGGGAATCGGGAAAAACTGCATTTGCTTTTTGGTTCCCTGAGGCTTACTTACTCCCTTCCCTCTGCACTTCTGAATCCTCCTTCATGGAGGTTACAGGGAAAGTTAGAACAGCTAAAAATATCTTGGCATATTCTGGAGGTTTTGTGATTGATCATTAAGGAGTTTTGAAACACTTGTAGAACCTGTTCACTCCTTTCCCTTGAGTCAAGAGGGTATCTGTTAATCCCTCTCATAGGAGAAGAGAGTTTCACCCTTAACCTGTCACCTTTGTTTTCACCCTCCCCCACCTGGGAAAGGAAGGAGGGGGGAGGGGCAGCAGCTACAGCATGGACCCCCCTGGCAAAATGGCCTTGGGCCCTAGGGCAACCTTTGCCTAGAAGCATCACTCAGGTTCAGCACATCCTGCTCAAGGTAATGAAGCTAGCCTCCAAACTTGGGTAAGCACACTCTTTTAAATTTGTAGTTTTAACTGTTAATGATGAGATGTTGATTCTCTGTATAAAGTAATTTGGAGGTGCATTTTACAAAACTGAAGTCACCTGATTGGTAATGAGTTTGTTTCAAGTTTCAAATTGGTGAACTTTCTGTGTCAGTTATGTCAAGCAACTTTTCATAATTTGGTCACCGCTAAAGTAATTTAGCTATTGTTGGTTATTGTTTTAATGTGTAAACTAGTCAAAAAGCTTGTTTGGGTTATGTATGGCTTGCTGAGAATTTGCAAGTGTATAGAAATCTCTAATGATTGGCTTTTTACACCAGGACAAATTTAAGTTTGAGATGTAAATCCTGGAAAAGTTTTTCCTAAACTGTGATTAGTAAAACTTGCTGTTTGAGGTAAAAGCTCATAGGATTTTATTTTGAGTTGTCTGATGGGTCATAATCCTTTGATAATCAATAATCCACCATTTGAGAGAAATGCCACAAGCTAGTCAGAAGCTGACACTGGTGGGAAGTCAGCATTGGGAAAAGCTGAGAGGACAATTTTAGCCTCAGTCTAAGATGGGATCCTCCTGGCTCAGTTTCCCCATTATGTTCCTTTGAAAGGGAATGTAACCCTCCTGGCTATTCCTGAGTCTGACTATGAGGTGGATTTGATACTGCAGGGTTGGAAAACTGAATTATCTGAATCCAAACAGAGCTAAAGATGTTTTATCCTCTCAAAGTTGGGCCCTAAATCTAGTCCCTGCTTTATATCTGGGCCCTGCAGGTTTTTTTTGTTTTTATCTTTTCTGTCAGATTTATGTCTTCCAGACTATGGGCCATTCACCTACAGTTGGTAGCAAACAGCGAGTACCAGCCAGTGTCCCCACATTGTTCCCTGGATACAGCCTGTGCTCAGTTCCAGTTAACCTCCTGTTTGGGATCCCCTCGAGGCAGGGACAGCTCTATGCTCCTTGCCAGCAGGAAGCAGTTTCAGAAGCCCATACCTTCACCCTTTACCCCAAAAGAATTTGGGTCCCATTTGTTTGAGGAAGGAATGATGGGGTTGGGATCTGGAAGCCAGAAAGGAAAAACCCTGGACTTTCCCACATGGCCAAATTTTTGGCAGTCACCTGAGGCTATAATCCCATCAACTGGCCTTTCATTGTGGCTACACCCAATCTTCCCTCCATTGTCTTGCCTCTCTATGGCCTCAGGCCACTTTCCACACTTGGTAATTCTATTACCTCATGGACTACTTGACCACTCCTAGATCCCTCACATAGTCTTTCTGTATATAAGGTCCATCTGGTCTCCATTAAAATGCTTAGATTCTTATAATCTAATCTAGCCACTGCACAGTCTTTGACTGAAAAAAAAAATCTCCCTATAATCCCATTGAACCTATATGTATATACACATATGCATTATACACATGTATAAACAAAGTACACATATTCATACATCCATACATGCATCCACACAACAATTAAGATAGAAATTTATAATATTATGAATATATGTACATTTTGCTATCTTTATCATTCATCCTCAGCTTCAGTTCATTCTGAGCTTTACCACTTTTCACATGCTATAATTACAAACTATTCTTTTGTATTCATCTTCCATCTTCTAATGACGTCTTTTAAAAACTCTAAAGTGCTCAGTGAGTTCTTATACATCTACATTTATCTCCTTAGACAGCTCCCCATTTTTTCTCTCATTGCAATTATATATTTGAGTCTTTAGAGTTGCCATTTAATGGTTTTTCATCCTTCATATGATTTAACTTGTAAAATTTTAGGACATAGAGTCTTAATATGTTCTTTTTTTTGTTTTTTTGTTTTTTTTTTGCAAATAGCTCTAGATGATTCTTTGATATTATCAATGTGATATTCTATCATCACTACACATTGATTGATATAGCCTATCTCTAAAACTTTTCATGCTTTTCTCATCCTATGTGATTCTCATTTATATCTTTCAATAAGAACTTTCATAAATGTGTGTGAGCACCTATTATGTTCCAGGCAATGTGCTAAGCACTTTTTACAAATATTTTATTTTATCATCATAACAATCTTGAGAGATAGATATTATCCACATTTTTACAATTGAGAAAACTGAGGCAGACAAGGGTTAAGTGTTTTGTCCAGGGTCTCACACCTGGTAAGTGTCTGAGACTCGATTTAAATTCAGGTTATGCTGCTCTAGAAGTAATATTTATTATATATTCATTCTTAAAAACCACCAAATCAATAAAAGACAGCAATGGCATTCATGTTTATGGCACAAAATCCATCATTTAACTTATAGAGACCTAACTAGAAGTGGGGAAACCAGCCTAATCCAGAGATGTTCTCAGTCAATCTAATGTCAGTAGAAGAGTACACCCATGACAATTATGGTGACAAAATAAAACTTCATGACAAATATTACTTGTCCTAAGTAATTTCCATGTGACTATAGAGCCCCAACTTCTGATGTTTAGCTAAGGGCATTGAAATAAAATTCACTGAGTAAATCACTTGCCTCTAAGAACCTCAATTTATTCACCTGCAAAGTGGAAACAATAATAATTGCATTAACTATTTTAAAAGGTTGCTGTGAGGGAAGTTAATATTAACCCTAAAGTATAATATAGATGTGAATTATTACTAAATTCCCGTTGTTTTTCTAAGAGGTGCCAATTTCTCATTTTATTTGCTGTGGCGCATCAAGCAGTTTTCCCCAAAAGGTAGGATAGACTGAACCTTCTCTATGTGACTTGGAAACATCCACAGCCCACCAATTTGACATACATGAGTAACCCTAAAAACTCACCAGTTAATATTACTTTCTATCTTTTAATACTCCCTTCCCAAAGAATCTCACTATTTATTGCAAGCATTACTACTTTACCCTCAACTCCCAGTAATTAGTCTTCTTTGATGCCCCAAATCATGAAACAACTAATACTAGCAACTAGTTATCTATAAAAATCATTTTAAATAAAAAACCACCAAATGGTTTATTCTTGAGGGGAGAAGGTGGTCTTGTGACTGTGTGGTATCCTGGGGTATCTCTTTCCTTGCAGCTGTGTATATCTTTCCTGCTGCTGGCCCTGTGCCCAATTTTTGTGCTTTTTCTATGTGTAAAAATACCTGATGAGCATAGAATACACCTAAGGGAAATGGCTAAGATGAAATTGTTCAGCAAGATCAGTCAAAGCTATATCTGTTATTCATTATGAACTTCTCTCCTCTTTTGTCATAGGAGCTCCATCTGCATCTTTGCTTTTGTGTGGAACTTGCCCACTTTTTCCTTTTTCAGTCCTGTTTGCTAAGTTCCTTGTCCCTGATTCCCTTCTGTTTACCAGTAGGGGGTAGTTACATGACTGAGAAAAGTCAGGGAATAAGATTTATCACTCAGTAAGCCAGTTTATGATGCACAGTGTGATCTCCATGCTCTGTGGCAGCATTTTTTTTTTCTTTTTCTTGGTGGACTTGTTTACATGTCCCAGGCATACCCCTTAAAAGAGGCCCTGCTTGGGACCATATTTCTAGAGCATCTTTGCACTTAGAATCATCACCAGAAAATCAAGAAAATCAACTCCATCATTTTCTAGATGAAAAAACTGTTACTTAGAGAATTAAAATGCTTTGCCCAGGGTCATACAGGTACCAAATAAGAGAACCAAGAGAACCAAGAGAATTCAGGTTCTTTGGCTCCAAATCTGTCTCTCTTTCCACTTTTTATTTTAGACTAATTACTTGTGCCTAGTTCCTCTTTAATAATTGACTTTCTTCCTGTTTATCTTTGTAATAGGGAGACTGACCAACAAAGTTCCATTGCTTTGAGAATATACATTATTCTGAGCTTGCTTTATATATTTATAGGAAGGTGTTGTCAGCCTGCTTCTGGAAATGATAGCAACTTGTCCTTTCCTCTTTGAAGCAGATGGAAATATTCTGTCCCTAGGGTGTTTCATTCTTTCCTGACTTTATAAGAATGGATATTGGAGATGGAATAGAAAAGGTTACATCCAAGGAATGACACTCAAGAACAGTAGAAGAACACTCAAGGGCCCCCTTCTGCAACTGGAGACAGTAGCAGCAGTAGCTGAGTCTTATGAAGAGCCAACTGCTTGACCTAGGCCAGCAGTAAATACATCAGTAGCTGAGACAATACATACAGCAAGTAAGTTGTTGACTGGTTATGTAATACCTAGCAGTGAATGTGTGACGACAATGTTTGTAGCAACCATTATAAGTTTGAGCCTGCTTTCTTAGGCACCAATGATAAAAGATGAAAGATACCAATATATAATCCAAGTTTGAGTTTCTTTATGGAAAAATACTTATTAAATACTATTTGTCAAGAATCTGGTAATATAAATGGAAAAACAAGACAATCCCTGCTCTCAAGGTTTAAGTCACATTCTAATTAAGTCTAATATAGAAGGATACAGATACAGGACAAATGGAAACCAAAATAAAATAGAATGAAATAATACAGTGATCCTGAGGGAATAACAGCGGGACAAGATTGTAAGACAATGAATGTCTGGGAAAATGAAATATCTCAGTAATATACCATTTTGATGCAAGGATTGCAGGTAGTGACTGCTTTATCATCCAATGTTATATTTATCTATTAGGAGGGGTGTGATGGTCCCAAAGGCCAGATTTGAGCAGGACCCTTGGTTACCTACAGCAAGCTTGGAGACTATAGAGATAAGCATCCACCTAGAAGGGGGACGTCTAACTTGTTGTAACTGGTCAACGGAGACTGCGGTGAGAGAAGGGAAGGACCCCAATGGGTTGTGCAAGATACCTGATCTAGCTGGGTGATCCCTTAAAAATCTCATTAGGATCATACGATATAAAAAGCTTATAGAAACATATTAACAAGATGCCGTGTCATTTCACATCTCCAACGTTTAGAACCAGCTTACTAGGCTGAGTTTTGGGGAAAAATAAAAATTATAGAACCAAAGGTAAAACCATGATGCCAAGCCACAAAACTGCTTCTCCCTTCATGGATCTTTTCTCCCCTTTTTGTTTATGCATCTGTCTGCTTCTTGCAGGCTTTGGAAACTGTGCAGAATGCTGATGAGAAATCCTTTTGTTCTGATAATGAGTGAGGGTGTGAGAATGTTCAGCAAAAGAAAGAAAAACCAAATTTTAATTTTTGAAGCAAATGGTGATGGGTTCATAATTTGACTTTTGTTTCTAAAGGAACAAATGATGCGTACGTTGTTATTTTATTTCAGGTGTGATCTGCCTAGTC
Source organism: Vombatus ursinus (assembly GCF_900497805.2). Taxonomy (NCBI): domain Eukaryota; kingdom Metazoa; phylum Chordata; class Mammalia; order Diprotodontia; family Vombatidae; genus Vombatus; species Vombatus ursinus. The sequence continues at coordinate 6,044,252 of NW_020954642.1, forward strand.
TCTTAGTCCTTTCATTATTTTAAGTATTTGGAAATACTGGGCTACTACTGGCAACTGTGGTGCATTGTTTGAAATTCCATGTTTGTAAGTGAAATGTCCTTAGTGAAAGCTGAGCTCTAAAAAAAAATCTGGTCTTAAAGGTCACCGTCTACAAGTTTCGCATCTGAATTTCCTATTGCTACATATAAAGCCATTCTCCTTTTCAAGGTTACATGGCCCAGTACTCATAAGATATTTCTTATGTAGCAGACACACACACACACACACACACACACATATACATATATATACATATATATATATCTCTCTTATGTAATCACATTTTCCTATATGTACTATATTTTCCTTTCCCTCACTTATCTAATCTATAATGCTTGTTGATAAGGCTTAGACTGCTTATATACAGGTAGCTAGATGGTGAAGTAGATAGAGTTCTAGGCCTGGAGATGAGAAGATCTGAGTTCAAATCCAGTCTCATATGGTCTCTAATCATGTGACACTAAGCAAGTCACTTAATCTCTGTTTGTCTCAGTTTTGTTATCTGTAAAATGGGGATAATAACAGCACCTACCTCCCAGGATTGTTATTATCAACAACCAGCTAACCAGTGCCTGGCACATAGTAAGCACCACATAGTTTTTGTTGTTTTAGTTAGTGAATATATCAAAAAAAAAGAAGTCATTCGTGAACTTAACATGCTGTTATTTCATTACTTAGGCATTTGTAGATACTCCCCTACTTGTGTCATCTAACTTCTTAGCACCATGGACAGGCAAAGATCAGCCACCTTGGGGGGACTGGAGTGGAATTCTGTTAGAATACAGGACATCAAAGAGTCTTACTCGAGCTGTCACAGAATATTTCTTATCTTATGTTGCTGATTGTCTGACTTGGCATGGTGTCTTTTCTCAACATCTTCCAGTGCCCACTAATGCTTGCTATTTCACAGAATGTGAAGTAGTAGCCTTAGAGGTTAGCCAATCCAATAATAATAATATCTAAGATTTATATAGGACTTCAACATTTGCAAAGCACTTTACAGTCATTGCTTCATTTGAGTCCTACTATAATTCTATGAAGTGAGTATTGCAGGAATTATTATACCCATTTTACAGATGCAGAAACTGAAGCTCAGAGAGGTTTTGTGACTTATCCATGGTCATATAGCAAGTAAGTATCAGAAGCAGGATTCAAGCTTGTCTTCCTGATTCCAATGCATAGTTCTCTATCCAATATGCCAAGTTGCCTTCATGACTCATAACTAAAGCATGAATTGCCCTTACAACCTCCTTGATAATCATCTGAAGCTTCATCTCTGTCCTCCCATCCCCACATTTGTGAACAATGTTATTCATGGAAAGGGGGTATCTAAGGATCCCTTATCTATTCTTAGATAGTAAGTGAGTCAGTAAATAAGCATGTATTAAGCGCCTACTAAGTGCCAGTCACTGTTTGGCTAGATGGTTCAGCATTAATGTAGTCTTGTTGATGAATATATTTAAAACTAATTTAATCAGACAGAAAGAAGGCACCATCATTCAGTTGTTATTTGGCTTCTATTTCTTCTGCCAAGGTGAATAATGTTAGGGCTCAAAAGAATAGAATAAAAGTAGTTAATATGCTGTTGATACCCAATATGTCTTCATAAAGACCCAATTAGGTCAGATATACTTTACTTGTTTTGTCAATCGCTTGGCTTGGGCTGGGACCTATTGTTAGCCAGTCAATGAGAGTCAGAGTGATTTGGGTTTAAGGCTTAGGCTTTACAAAAGAAATCTAGCCCATAAATTCCAAGATATCTTGTGAGGTTTCAGCAATCAAAATTAACATTCCTTTGGGCAGAGTACTCACAGGTAAGGGTATTATACCCTATGTGGACAGGGGAAGGAAAAGAGGAGAGTAGAGAAAAGGAGAGGAGAGGAGAGGAGAGGGGAGAAAAGAAGGGAAAGGGAGGGGGGATGGGAGGAAGAACCTGAATTGCCCAATTAGAATTGGCCAGTTGGGTCCCCAGTTAGGCAGCTTATGCTACTCACAGGTTGTTGTTTGTCCTTCATTTTCTAAGAGGACCATGACATCAGGAAGGTGATGCCATGACTTGAAAATGAATTGGATTTAAATGAGGGAGGGCTGAGCAAAGTCACCAGCCTCACTTTTTCCTCCAGAGCCATCTGGGCCCAGTGGCAAGATATAGATCAGGATGAATGGAGATGACCACCACCAGAGAGATAAGAACAAAGATGACACAATTTTTACTCACAGGGAGCTTTCATTCTAATGTAATAGCTAGGTGGCACAGTGGATAGAGTGCTGAGCTTTGAGTCAGGAAAATCTGAGTTCAAATCTAGTTCTTGAAACTTATGGAACCCTGGGCAAGTCATTTACCTCTGTTTGCTTCAGTTCTTTCAAAATTGGGATAATAATACAATCTTTCTCTCAGGATTGTTGTGAAGATCTAAGGAAGCAGCATTTGTAAACTGCTTATCATAGTGCCTGGCACATAGTAGGCAATATATAAATGACTATGTCTTACCTCTCCCCTCAATGTACTTGTACAAAGGATTACAGTAGACATTGTTTGGGCTTCTTAGCAAAGCATTTGATAAAGTCTCCTAAGCTATTCTTATGTAAAAGATAGATGTCTGCAAGATGACAGTACAATTGGCTGTAATATGGACCTAGTCAAATGGCCAGATCCAAATATCAAGTTATTAATGATTTGACATTAACTTTCATGGAAGTTTTTGGTGGAGTATCCCAGGAATCTGTGCTTGACTTTATACTGTTTAACACATTAATCAATGACTTCTGTGAAGTCATAGACAGCATCCTTATCAGATTTTTGGTGACACAAAGCCATGACAGAAATAGAACTCAAAATATTGACAGACCGACTCTAATGAATTGAGGTTAATATGGACAAGTGCATTGGCTTATCCTTGGGTTCAAAGAATCAGCTTCACAAATACAATATGGGGGAGGTGAGATTGGACGGCAGTTAACTGGAAAAAAGAACTTATGAGTTTAATAAAATATAGAAAGACCATTGAATCATTGAGGTTTTCACTCTCCCTCAACTGGCAGAAATGCTAAGCAAAGACCAACTTCTTTTAAAATTTTTTTTAGATCAGTATTCATAGTAAAAGCAGAAATTTAGAGGCTAATAGTTCTACTGGTTTATTTTATTTGTTTTATTCTTGCCTCAAGTTAATAGGGACTGAAAATCAGACATTTGACAGGGGTTAGAAAGAATTCTATGACCATAAGTCATATAGTTATTTGAGATCAAAGAGCAGTGAGTGTAACAGAGAGTAGTTCAAAAGAACAGACTTAACTCTGGCCTGAGCGCTTCTTATAGTACTTCCTGGCTGTTTGCCTCAATGCCACTATCATGGTCATAGTCTACATAAACTAAAATGAGCTTTTGGATTTCCCTTAAGGGAAGAGATTTGCAAGTCAAAATGATATAGCAGATGGTAGCAGAAAGCAGCTCAAGAAATACAACAGCTAGAAACCAGTGAAGAGGAAGCAATAAGGTGACACAGTGGGGAGTAGAGGTGCAACACTCAGTAGAGGGTGAAAACAGTACCGCCAACATAGATGCTAACATCTCACAGACAGCAGAGAAGTTTCACACAGCAGATTGCAACAGAGATATGCATGGTGACATCCCCAGAGGACAATGACAGTTCTTCAGCGTCAAAGGTATGAGCTATCTTGTTTGTTTCCTTGTCTCCTCCATTAGATTGTGAGCTCCTTGAGAGCATAGACTGTCTTTTGCCTCTTTTGATATCCTTAGAGTTTAACATAGTGCCTAGTACATTGTGTTGTTGTCATTCAATCATTTTCCAGTCATTTGTGACCCCATTTGGGGTTTTCTTGGTAAGGATCTGGAGTATTTTGCCATTTCCTTCTCCAGCTCATTTTACAGATGAGGTACTGAAGCAAACAAGGTTAAGTGACTTGCCTAGGGTCACACAGCTAGTAAATGTATGAGGTCAGATTTCAGCTCATGAAAATGAGTCTTCCTGACTTCAGGCCTGGCATACTATTCACTGTACCACCTAGCTGCCCCTTGGAATATAGCAGGTGCTTAATAAGTGCTTATTGATTGACTGACAGAACATATGAATTCTGGCCACCTGTTTGCCAGTGTGTATGCTCTATATGCATATTCCTAGG
>NW_020954642.1:6048440-6074847 GCF_900497805.2 Vombatus ursinus
GAACAAATTCCTATTTCTTTGAACTAATGCGTCCTTTCTGGGTGAATAAATAAGAATAAATAAAATGGAAACTCAAGAAATGTGGTTTTGAGTGGGTGCTGATCCTTAGAGTATTTCAAACTTGAGTAACCTTTCTGGAGTTTCACATTCAGAGTGGTTTGGAGAGGAGAGCTTATAAACAGTAGTAGAGTATGACATGGCAGCCAAAAGAACTAATGTGAACTTAGGCTACATAATTTTGTTCAGTCCTGGATATCACGTTGGGAAGAGAACTAATAAGGTGTAGAGCTTCCAAGGGATAACAGCCTTAGTCAGTCTTGAGATCATGCTACACGAGAATACGTATAAGAAGCTGATCTTTGTTTTTCCACATCTTTTTTCATAAGTATTGCAGACTGGCTACGTCTTCCTGTCATTTGAAGCAATTGATTCAAGGTTTCCCGTGATAGAGAGGGCTGCTTTAGGAAATAATGGGTTCCTTCTCATTAGAGATTTCCAAGCAGTCTATGTGCTCACTTTCTGGGCATGTTGCAGAAGAGGATCTTATTCAGGTAAAAAAATATACTACATGGACTGAGATCTCATCTAACTCTGATACCTCAAGTTGTTTCAAGATGCTGCAGAGACCATTTCAATACTGAAAGGAAGATTGTAGAGAAGATGTTTCAAGTCCCTTCCAACTTTGATTCCTTATTCTCATGTGAAGGATTATTAGTTCTACAGGTGTTCAGAGAAGGGAGACAGAATTATGAGTTGGAGTAGTTAGAGCAGAGCAGACTTCCTAAATAGATAAAACTTGAGTGTAAATAAATTTGAAACAGTGAGTATGATCAAATGAGCTAGTTTACTTCCATTTAGGTACTCAGATCAGAATAGAAATATGCTACATACAAAGTAAATTTTGCATATTTTAATAATTTCTAATGTACAACTATTGTTTCCCTTTAGAAATACTGACATTACAATTTCACTCTAAAAATTGGAATCTATCAAAATAACAATCAATTTTCTTTACACAGTGTTTTTATAATACGTTTTAAAGATATATGAAAAATCAAAGCAGTTGATAATAAGAAAAAAAACTTTCATAGGATATTGAGGTTTTTTTTAATATACATAGGAAATCCTATTTGGTTTAAACTTGTAAATCGACTGGTATCCAACCTAAAAAAATAAGATTATTATAATTTATATTGAATAGTAGAACATATATGTTATACACAAATGATTTAATAGGATGGGTGTTCATAGATTCTGCAAATATTTTGTAATTGGAATTGGGATAGAGGGAGGGAAGAAGTGTTGGAGGTGATGCAAGGTGTTCATATTATATAGTATCAACTACAAATGAATGGAATTAAGATTTTAAACATAAGATTAAAATGACATTTCAATAAATCCTCATAGATTGGGCAAGAGGTGGCTAAATATAATTTGCTTTCTCACATTTTTCCACTTGGTTCTCTTGGATAACATTTAAACTCAGTTCTTGCATCCACTTGTTAAGAAGCCCAGTGACCGTGTTAATCAGTGAGATACACTGAATCTTTAAGGAAATTCAAATGATGCTTTTGTATAGAACATTTTATAAATGCCATATCTTATTTTGAGCTCCAAAGATATGGAGTACTGAATAGAGTCAATACCAAGCCATGTTTCCTTGGTCTTGATGACCCTGATTAATTTTTGTATTACTTCGGTCCATATAATGGTCTTCCAGAAGTGGGGTGTTATAAATATGATAATTATTTAAACCTAGGATATGGAGATGGGAGAAGATACATAATAATAACTAGCAAAATAATTACTATTTACATAGGTCTTTAATGCTTGCAAAGCACTTAAAATATTCTCTCATTTGATCCTCATAAAAATCCTGGAAGGTAGATGATATTCACATTTTACAGAAAAGGAAACTGAGGTAGAGGCATAGTGACTTGACCAGAGTCTGGCCAACTAATATCTGAGACCATTTTTTTTAAAATTTAGATCTTTTTGAATACAGCTCTGGTGATTTATCTACTCTGCCACCATCGTAACTTATCAGAATGGCATACTTCAGATTTTGTAGGAGGAGGGTAGGTCCAAGCTTGCAATTTCATCCATGCTGAAAAATTCTGATACAAAAACTCCTTCCACCAATCTAGATTGACAGGTCATATACAACTTATAGCCTTAGAGGCATTAAGTGACCTACCCATGGCCATATAACTAGTATGTATCAGAGGTAAGACCTAAATCTTGATCTTTTTAAGTCAAAAGCCAACCTCTATTATACTATTATACAATTACTCTTTTGTGTAAAATACTCAAACTCTCTCTCTCTCTGTGCATATATATATATATATATATGTATATATGTATATATGTGTATATATATATACATATATATTTCCCTTGGGGTTGAGAAGATAACACACATTGTAGAATAAATATAGATGAATCACTGATTTTGATTTCTGTTACCTTTTCTTTTTTTAGTATTCTATAAATGTAATTTTTTTAAAGCCTCCATTGTAATACTGGAAGGAACAGATTTAGAAATGAAAGATTCTGAATCTTAGATTTTCTACTCTTAGAAAAAAAAAGTTATTTTTTTTTTATTTTCCCAAATGAAAGATACCAGATGTTCATCTGTTACCATTAAAGGCTATTTTAATTGACAGTTGTGGTATATGAGTAATTTTAAATTGCAACCAGGCTGTCACTTTCCCTTATGCTGACTTGCAAAGAGGTTTAATGTCTCCCCTACTGTGCTAGTGTATATCCTTCTATATGGAGCTCTTTGATCACTTCAATTTATAACACTCAGATAAGGTTTAAATAGTCTGCAGAAATGCAATGAAAGTGATTCAGGATAGGTGTGTGGTGTTTTAAAAGCATCCTAAGATCTCAAAATGAGACTCATTACAAGAGAATATATACATTAAGTAAATGCACCCTTGGTAACTGAGACCATGTCAATATGGCTCGATTGAATCAACCATACTGCAGTCATCACAGCCAATCATCACCAAGCAATTGATCAGCTCACCACACAGTCAATCTAAGATGGTCATTAGGGTGATGGAAAGAGCCAGATGGGTGGGTTTGCAGTCAATCTGCTTGCTCTGTTTATCCTGACGATTGTGTTTGTCAGCAGCAGACTGGAATGCAGAATAATCACATCCAGGCCCAGCACAGAACAGGAAGAGAACAATAGGCAACAATGGTGATGAACATCTGTGGGAAATTCTGCCTTGGGAGGGGTGGTAATCACAAGAACGGGGTTTAACACAACTTTCAACAACCAGAGAGTGATGGTGATTTCGACACAGACCAGAAGCAATTCTCCTGAAACAAACTATTGAACCTTTTTGAATGGATATGAATGAGAGAAAGAAGTGATCCTAACTTCACATTTTCATATTGTTCATGGTGATATCAAGGATCTCTATGTCCTAATTTTCAGGTCAAAGTTTATCTTACTCTTTTGAAGAGTTGGTCAGTTCCATGGTATCCCTAAAGGTGGGCCCAAGGTCTGCATTTCCAGGGAAAAGTGAACTCTTCAGGTTCCCACAATTATGTCTATCTGGAAGTGTGGGAGCAACACAATGAAGCCTGAGATTGTCTTAATGCTGGGGAAACATCAGTGATGAAAGAATGACTACTAGGCTCATTTGCGGACCACAGTCTTATTTGTCCTTAGGAAGAATTCCGTTGCTCTAAGGTGGTCTCTGCAACAGAGAAAACAGGCTTGATCACTTTGAGGTAATTGACCAGAATAAATAGTCCTGTTAGACATATTGAATGGGTGAGTGTGCAAGAAAGGTGGAATTGATGGGTGCAGTTGAGAAGAGAAAGTTGCATGTTTGTATGGTAAGGAAAAATAAAAACAGTATATGATTAATAATGATGACGATGACGATGATGATAGTAATAGTGACAGTAATAAAATACCTGAAGAGAAAAAAGCCAGTGGCAATAGACAAGAACAAAATCATTTGCTGAGAAATCCTTATGATACGGTGGGAACGGGGAACTTTTGTAACCATTGCCTTATTGCTTTTTGAATTCCCAGATGGACATCAAAAGAACAAAACTACAGATGACTGAACCACACAGATTTCACAGTAATGGAATATGTTTACCAAGAAACATCATCTTGAGAAACTTATTTTAACTGGTGATTGAAAAACAAAAGTCCTCATTGTGGGATGCCAAGATGAAAAGGGCAGCACTATAAATGTAAGGTCTGATTTAGTGCTGAAGGACTTAGGTACAGAAATTCCATTATGAAACAATGGGAGCTGTGTACTTAACTCCCTGAAAGCTGCTTCTCCTGAAATGCAACCCTTATTATCTCTCTTTGTAGCAGAGGTCAGTTGGGCATACAGGCAGGAGAGACTGAGCTATCAAACTGTGAATCAGCAGCATTCAATCATAAAAACATAGGAAGTTAGAATAGCAAAAGTCCCCTAGTGCAACTCCTTCACTCTGCAGATAAGAAAACTGAGGCCCAGAGAGCATAAGTGATTTGTCTAAGGTTAGTCAGCCAGTAAAAAACCATGGTTGAGATTTATATTCATGTCTTTTGACCCCAAATTCAGTGTTGCTCTTTCAATAAAAAGATGCTGCCTCTACTAAATCTGATGGCCTTCTCCTGGGCCTAAGTAAGTTGACACCTTGAGTTTGTATTGTGGACCATAGGAATTAAACTTACATAAACCAATATTAGATCTTGGGAACTGCATTTGAGGAAGTTAAAAGAGCAAGGGAGTGCCGAGTTTCAACGAGAGAAACCTGGAGATGCTATGGAAATGGTTTGAAATAGACATAGGCTACTAAGGAAAGGAAATAAAATAAATAACCACCATCAACTGCAGAAAGCTCATTCTGAAGGAGCTCATACTAAATGGATCAATACAGACTTTGCAAGGAAGTGATAGAAATTGTATAGTATCCCTGCAGTTGCATAGGGATATTATCCACAAAGGCATGTGTCTATCTATCAAATATCCACAAAGGCATGATCAAGTGGCCAGAATTATACACCGGGCACTTAATATTCTTCACAACTACTGAGACAAATCCATGTAGTACAAATAAAAACCTCAAGATATCCTTGCAAATTCTACAAATAAACCATAGCATATTACAGATAAAATGGTTGCCTATAATTAACTAAACATAACACTGGCCCATAAAAATTTAAGAATCTTTGAAAAGTTCCCAAAATAAAGTGACCTCATGGAAGTAGATAAAACCATATGGGAATGGTTTCATATGCAATCCTCTTTCAGGTGGTTCTCTGAATATTGAAGTTTGTGTTTATTGATTGCTAAGTCCACTATTTAAACAAAGAAAGTTTAAAAAAACACATATGCATATGGGAACAGAAAGGACACGTTATCCCAGACAGTCTATCCACTACTAGAGTTTGTCCCAAAGATGCTTTCATTAGGGTTACAGATGAACTTATTTCCCAATATTTTACTTCAATTACAAAATCTTTATTTTACTCACCTATATAAAAGTTAGCTAAACACTAAACATAAAAGAATAGCAGCACAACAGTTTGTCTCAGGGCTGTTTCTATCTGATTTCTGTCTTCCAGAGATGACAAGAATGAAATTTTAACAATAACAACATTATTAATATTTATAAGTGTTTTAAAGTTTGTGAAGCCTTTCTCAAAAATTATTTGATTTCATTCTCATATTAGCCCTGTGAAGTAAGTCACTGAGGCTCAGAGAGGTATTTAATGGTATAATGGTCACACAGCTAAGCTAGAAAGTGTATGAGACAGAACTAGAACCCCAGTCTTCCTGACAAGTCAGAAAATGTACAGAAACTCTATTCAGAATATAAAGTATTTTCTATTTTGCTTTTTGAAATACTGGAATTAGAATTCCATTGATAATGTGAGTTGGGCAGGCTCAGTGTAGACAGCCTTTTAAGTCCTCCCCAAGGTGGTGTTTGTGTGTGTGTGTGTGTGTGTGTGTGTGTGTGTGTGTGTAAAGACTTTGGCTAGCATGACTGGGGTTTTCATCTTGAAAAACAACTTCATCTAGTTCTTTTTGCCTGTGGTGATCAGAAGACAGCCTTTCACTTGTGAATTGGACTTGGCCAGGAACTTGCATTAGCCAGGTCGTTTTCTGACAACATTACTACACTGACCCTATGTCTTTATCAGCAGTTCTGAGACAAGCCAAACTCTGCCTGTCCAGCTGCCATGTCATGTTACATGGTGTTACAGCAGGTCTGCCTTCTAACTAAGTGGTCTCAGCATGATATGTCAGACCTAAGACAGTCTGTCCATGGGGCTAAGGAAAAGATTATTGCACAGGACCATATCCAGAGACACATAGTCCACAGAGTTCTGTAGCCAAGGTCCTTTGAACAAATGAAAAGGGAAAGCTGAGAATTATTCTTATCTCTAGCTACCCAATGCCAATTCTCAGATTTGCTCCTGACTTGATCAGATCATAATAAGAAGCTGATGAAGGGCTATCATTCCTTGGTTGCAAAGTGAGCTAGAGAATCACAACCACTCCACCCTACTTCCCAACCTTTTCTGGTCTGGAGAGGAAACCCTTTCCCAACAGATCTTGTGCCCTATCTGCTGTTAATATAGCCCCCACATTAAAAAAATAAGTTAATTTGTATATTTGTAAATTCTTCCTATTACTGCTTCCTGACCAGTCTCCTCGGGTGAGAAGAGGGGCCAAGATTTTTTTGTGACCTGGTGTTTTGTTATTTTTATCTCCTGCTGTCTATTTTTCCTGTCTAATATCCACCCTTGGGAGGGAAGAGGAGTAATGAAGTTTATTTAACCATCTGACTGAATCCCTCCCATTTTATGTGAACTTGACTCCTGACTGATCTCCAACTTCCATTGAAGAGTGACATCCTCTACTCTATGATGAACATTCTCACACCTTGTCATACCCTTCAAATCGCCATGATTCTGAACTTCTGTACATCATCTTCAGAACCCCATTATGTACCCTCATCACCCAATACTTTATTCCCACCCCCCTCAACTCTTCCACCAAAAAGTTCCAACCAAACACCCACTATAGCCCCTACTCATAGAGCTATTGTACAGTTCAGATAAGATGCTGTAAGGTATCTTGAAACCTTAAAGTTCTATTTAAATGTAAATTATGCTACCACTAATAAAAACAGTTCACCTTCCTATAACACTGAAGTTTAAGGCAGCTAGGTAGCACAGCAAATAGGGTGCTGGGTCTGGACTCAGGAAGACCTGAGTTCAAATCCCACCTCAGACACTTACTAGACGTATGTCCCTGGACAAGTCCCTTAATTCTGTTTGTCTCAGTTTCCTCAATCTGTAAAATGAGCTAGAGAAGGAAATGGCAAACAACTCCAGTACCTTTGCCAAGAAAACCCCAAATGGGGTCACAAAGAGTCACACTCAACTGAAAAACTACTGAACAAAAAAGTTCATAAAACTCATTTCTCATGATAAATCTTTTGAGATAGGTAAATGTATTACACTACAGGAAACTGAGCCTCAGAAAGTCCAAAAGTCACAAAGTCACAGAGGTTATGAGGACTAGAGCTGGGATTTAAATATGTCTTATTTTAAATTCAGTGGTTTTTTTTTTCATTTTCTATATGCTTCTATATGCTGCTGTCTCCTTCACTAGAATGTTAGCTCCTAAACCAGTTATCGTTTCATTCTTCGTATTCATATCCCCAACTTGGCATATAGCGTGTGCTTAATAAATACTTGTTAACTGAGTGATTGTTAAACAATGCCAGCTCACCACATGGAAGAGGAATTAGGCCTATGTTCCTTGGCACTAGATAATAGATGTAAGTGCAAGAACATGCAGAGATTTCGGGCCAACAGAGAAAGAAATTCCTAATGACTAGTCATTTAAAAGTGGAGTGGGCTAACTCAGGAAGTAGAAAATTACCATTAATAGAGATCCTTAAGTGCCGAAAGAAGGACCACCCTTTGGGGACATTGTAGAAGTTACTGTTAGGACCAGGTTTCTGAATCTTGTTGCTGCTTTGAGATGCTACGGTTCTATGTGTCTTTCTTTTTACTTACACAATGTCAAGTCCAGTGATACTTTTTGGGTAGTGCCTACATGAAGTCCAACCACCTGAATGAAACATGAAAAATTCTTCCAGTCATCCAGATGTCTATAAGAAAGGAGATAGAGTGTAGGCCCACTAGTCTGGAATCTAAGCAATAGTCAACTATAGGGAGAGGAGGAGGTCAGAGGAATAGGGAAATTGAGAGAATAGAGATCAAGAGAGGGAGAGGGAGAGGGAGAAAGAGCAGAGAGAGGGAGTCACAGAGTCAGACAGATGGAGACACAGAGGGCCGGAGACACAGAGGGCCAGAGACACAGAGAACACAGAGAGACAGAGACAGAGAGACAGAGTGACAAAGGCAGAAACAAAGAGAGTTTAATTATATCAAACAGAAATCAGGGATTTAATTTCAAAAACAACTATCCTGATGTCATTAGATATTGCCTATCCAGCTATGATGATATGAAACAATCACTTTTATTCATGATGACCCTGATACACTGGAGAATCCCAAAACACTCTCTGAATTGCTAAAGAAGCAATGAGTTATTCTCATTTAGAATTTTGTGCATTTGGTTATATTCTAGTTCTCAGGAAATTGGTCATTTACCTGCAGTATATTAAATAACTTGCAGTTAACCAGGAGATTCAGCACTGCAGAATGACCCATTTTGTATAAAAGGAGTTGATTCTATTTATTGAGTTCTAAGAATGTATATTCAGATCTTTACTTATTATAGAAATTCGTTATACAAGATTATACAGATAATTGAACTTAGAACTTCAAGCTTAATTTAGTGTGATTATTGAGTTAGATTTCCCTATATAATTTGGGATTTCAGGACATCACACTGTTATTAGTCAATTTTTTTTCTTATTATCACCTTATTTAAATTTAAAAAAGAAACCTACTGTTTCAGTGTCAATATGAACAAGAAAAGACTTTTAAAAATATTTAATATTTTTTCTTTTGCTTCCCACAACCATTTTATTCAAACTAAGGAGCACACTAATGGAAGCACTCAGAAAAATGATCAAAATTTGCAATTCAAATATTAAAAGAAAATCATGCAAATGGACATTTAACAAACTCAAAGACTTTCAGGTTTTTGTGACAAAACTCCCAGAACTTAAGGGAAAATTCGACAAATAACATCCAGGAGAAATATGAGGTAAATTTTAAAGACCAATTATAAGGGACTCAATAAGGCCAAATTGTTTACTTCATATATGTGAAAATATTAGCAGTACTCTTATGATTGTCATCATTATTTGGTAGTTTAAAAGAAAAGGGTGGGCTGAGCTGAGTATAATGGGGTGAGTCTAAAAAATAAAACTGTAGGGAGAGATAAAAAGGAGTAATTATCTCATACAAATGAGGCATAAAAGGAAAAACTGATACAGAAGAAGCTAGTAGGAGAGAGGGCAGGTAGTGCTGGAATCTTACTCTCATCAGGAAGGGGTTAAAGAGAGAAGAATATATATACACATACACACTTTTATGCATATATACATATATATGCACACACATGTATATATGTATGTATGCATAAAAGTCATCTAAATTCAGAAAGAAATAAGAAGGGGAGGTGATAGGGTGGGAGGAGAGAATAAGGAATTACTCTGAGAGGGTTGGGTAGGTTAAGGAATAGGAGAGCAAAGTAGCAGGTAGAAGTAAAGCAGAGTAGTGAGGAGGGATAGAGTAAACCGGGTGAGAAGGATTGTGAGGAAAAATAGGTAGAAGAAAACTACACAAGTAATTGTAGCTTAGAATTTGAATGGGATATAAAATGTTAATAGGTAGCAGATTAAAAAATTGAATTCAACAATATGTTGCTTTCAGGAAACATTATACAAACGAGAGATTCAAAAAAGGTAAAAGGCAGCAGCAGACTTTAGTATGTAAAAAAAAGCAGGGGTAGTAATCATGATCTCTCATAAAGTTAAAATAGATTTAATCAAAAGGGAAAAATAAAGAAACTATACTATGTGTCAGCAATATTATTCAATATTGTTTTAGACTATTTAAAATACCTAGACAGTAAAAAATACCTGAGCATATATCTGCTAAAACAGACATAGCAACTATACATACATAAACATGAAACACTTTTTATACAAATAAATTCAGATCTAAATAATTGCAGTAATATTTATTGTTCATGGGTAGGTAAAGCCAATGTAATTTTTAAAATGACAATTTTGCCCAACATTTATTTATTCAATGTCATCCCAATTAAATTACTAAAGAAATGTTTACCAAATTAGAAAAATAATAACAAATTTCATTTGTAAGGACACAAAGTCAGGAACTTCAAAGAAACCAGAGAAAAAGATATAAAGGAAATAAATTCAGCAGTATCAGACCTTAAAATATATTATAAGGCCAGAGCATTGTTGAAGTATAAAAAGGATAATTTCAATTATTTTAAGTTAAAATTTTCTTGTATAAATAAAACCTATATAGCTAAAAACAGAAGGAATGCAGAAAATTGGGGGAAAAACTTTCATAGACAATCTCTCAAATAAGATGTGACTGAGTTGGAATACTGCTGCGGTATAGGAAATGATGAACTGGTTGATTAAGAAAAAAAACATGAAATACTTGGACACATGAAGGAAGATGCTATCCACCTTCAGAGAAACAGATGATAGGAAGAAATAAGCTTAGTATTGTCTCACATAAATGTGCATTAGTGTATATATATATATATGTATATATATATATGAGTACATTTATAGATATCTGTGTACATGTATGCATATCCATGATTAATTGTAATCTTCTTTATGGTGGGGGGTATGGAGGTGAAGAAAAAAATAAAGTAAAAAGTGAACAGCAGAGAACAAAAGAAAATCAATAAGGAAGCAAAGAAAAGCTGGGCAGCTTTGAAAGCAATCTGTAATATTTTTTATGTAGGTTTTCTTGACATGCAAATTTATTGTTTTATATTGAATCATCTCTTATGGTCTGCTGTATACATGGCAATGTTTTTTTTCCTAGTTTTATATTTAAGTTTAAAATAAAAAAAATTACAAAAGGAAAAGAAAGAAAATCATGCCAATTATACCTGAAGCATGGTTGAAAGAATTCATAAAATAGAAACATATCAAAAGTAGTCACAGACAAGGTTAGACAATTTTGGAAGGTAGTTAGATTCAGGAAATTGGTCCAAAATGAACCTTCAGGGGTAGCTAGGTGGCGGATAGAGCAGCAGCCCTGAAATCAGGAGGACCTGAGTTCAACTCCGGTCTCAGACCAAACACTTGACACTAGCTGTGTGACCCTGGGCAAGTCACTTAACCCCAACTGCCTTAAAAAAAATAAAAATAAAAAAAAATTTAAAAATGAATCTTTATCATTTAAAAATGGAAATGTGAATATTGCCCAATTCCTAAAATTTTATCCCAAGGAGAAATTGTCACTCTTGTCAAAGGTTATGTATGTTTTGTTGCTTTACAACCTTACTGAAAGATGGGAAAATCAAGTGTTAAAAAACATTCCATCCAGGATCTTACTCTCTTGTACCACCTTGCCACTCAGACCATATACCAAATATCCACCTGAGTTGTCGACAGAATAGGATGGAAGTGGACTAGTTAGTCAACACTGAGGAGAACAGTGAATATAAAAACAAGCCATAGCCACAAGGTTGGAAAAAAAAATTATGAATTTAGTGGCCTTTCTGATCCTAGACTTAGAAGAAGAAAGTCTGTGGTGAGTTGGTTGGCAAACTTAAATGTCCCTAAAAAGGATTTGAATAAGTATGTCTATATATGGGTAAATCATGCCATACATATATTCAGCAAGGTGTAATCCTGAATTGCAAAAAAAAAAAAAGGATACAATTAAAATTTTATGAAATATAATTTAAGACATAACTTGTTATATACTTGTTCAAGAAAAATGTATAAGTATATAGATATAAGAAGATTGGAAAGTTAGGAGGTGGGATAGGTTATGAACGGCTTTGAATGCCAAATAGAACATTTTGTATTTCTTCTGGGAAGTAATAGGAAGCCTCTGGAGTTTTCTGAGTTGAGGGGGAAGAAGACAGGGAAGGATGACATGGTTGGAATTATGTTTTAGGAAAATCACTTTGTTAGATAATGGAGGATAGATTGGACTGGAAAAGAGACTTGAGGCAGGCAGATCATACCAGCAGACTATTGCAGTAAGGTGTGAGGTGATGAGGGCCTACACTGGAGTGGTGACATGTCAGAAGAAAGAAGGGGGCTTATTCCAGAGATGCTGCAAAGGTAAAATTGACAGGCTTTGGCAACACGTAGATATAGGAGAGGTTAAAGATAGTGAGGAATTCAGAATGACCTCTAGTTTGAGAACCTGAGGGTTTGGGAGAGTGGTGTTGCAATAGAGAAGGCAGGATGAAGGGAAGATTTGGGGGAAAGATAATGAATTCTGTTTTGACATAATTAATTTAGGATGTCTCAAGAACATCCAATTCCAGAAGTCTGGAAAGAAGTTTGAGATGCAAGATTAGAGGTCACCAGAGAGATTGGGACAGAAAAGGGAGATTTAACTATCATCAGCAATGAGTAATTAAATCCATGGAAGCTGGTGAGATCACCAAGTAAAGTAATATGGAGATAGAAGAGGGCCCAGGAGAGAACTCTGAGGGCATGATCTGGATAAGGATCCAGCAAAGGATACTGAGAAGGAGTGGTCAGATAAGTAGGAAGAAAATGAAGAGACAGCGGTGTTCCAAAAATGTGAAAAGAAGAGAGTATCTAGGAGGAGAGAGTAGTCAAAAGGCTACAAAGAAGTTATCTATCCATGAGATATCTATCCATGTTTCTGAGAGCCTGAATTACTTACATAGATGAATTTATACAACCCATGTGACCATACACATCTTATATGAACAGGGCATGCTACACTAGATGCCTCCCTCCTCTCCTAGCCAGGGATCTGTCTTGAAAACAGTACACTTGCTCGATGGTGGGGCAGACGTATTTTGGACATTCTATGACTGAATCACTACTACCATTCACCTGAAAGGGAAAGACTCAGAACACAAAGGATTGTAGAAAATATGACCAGATTTATCTTTCATCTTAAATCATTTCAACTTGGATGTTATACAATTTGAGGTCAGTATTTGCAAATAGACATTTTTAAAAATGTATCTTCTCTTTTATTCTACCATGAAAGTCTCTATTCTAATGAGGCTTTAAGACAAAAATCTAAATGGGCTACTTTTAGTTTGCTTTCACAATGAGATAAAATAATAATAAATATAGGTATCTTTGCAGCTTCAATGCCTATCTGCCTGGCAGGTTTTCATTCAATTCAGTCAGTCCCATTTTAATTAATCATCCTGCCTTTGGTTCTTCACATTCTGTGCCCATGGCCTAGCAGGACAAGCTTTTAGTCAATTAACTATTTTATTAACCCATTGATTTTTTATTTCTCCTGCAGGTGCCTACCTTCTTGTCCCTGTTAGGAATGGTTATGAGAGCCAAATAAATTGGTTTCTTTCATCTCTACAAAGCAACAATAAATAATAAGGCAGTTTGAACAAGGTTTCAGTAGGGAACCTAAACACAAATAAAAAATACCTGCCGTTTATTATGAAATGTAAAATACTAACTGCTAGCAGCCGCACAGCATTTCAATAAATCATGTTGTCATGCTGACCTTTATTGATATACTGTTTCCCAACTTAAAGCATAAATCCTGCTGCTTCATAAAAAGATCTTTTGTTGTATATGACCTGCAGATTCATCAGGTAACAAAATAATGATTTGCCTTCCATAGGCCTCTCTAAGTCAATAATTTAACGCACTAGTGGCATCCCTTCCCGCCTCTAAGTACCCACAGTTGCTGTTTGAATTATGCAACTTACTGGTGTCCAATGAGAAAGAATATAAATTCTTAAACCAAAGGAAGAGGATTATTTATGCTTACAATTGCCAGGTTTCCAAAGATCCTACAATTTCTAGAAGAGATAGCTTAATTTTATGCAGCATTGTGCTGTTACCCCAATTATAGGCTCCCTTCCATTCCTTATTTTTGGGATAAAAATGTTTCTGGGCTTGAAGACTATAGCTGCAAACTTTAGCAGGTTAAAGCTGAAAGGGAGGGAAGTGGACTGTGTGCCTTTGCTTTAAGTCAGGGTCAACGTAGGGAAGGAGAGGCTCATCAGAAAGGGATTTTCAACCAGGTGTTGGTCTATTTCCCCTAATCCAGTTCAGTTCATCAAGCATTTAAATGACTACATACACCAGTAGAAAAATGGGTCCCTGCCCTCAAGGAGTTTGCATTCTGTTGAGCTACAATTGACTAAGCAATCAACAAACATTTATTAAACACCAAATATCAGCACCTACTGTGCTAGGTGGAGGGATACAATTACAAAAAAAGAGTCACCGTCCTTATGGATCTTGTCTTCTATTTCCAAAACAGAAGAAGTTTATGAATGAGAAACTTAGGGCAGTGATGTCAAACTCAAATAGAATTGGGGGCCATAAAACCATACATAAAGATTCCTATGGGCTGCATATTGAGTTACCTATAACCTGTGATATCTATGTTTTTATTGTATTTTTATTTATTTTGTTAAATATTTCCCAATTACATTTTAATTTGGTTCAGGCCTCACTGGGGGGTATTATGGGCCACATGTGTTTTCGACACTTCTGATCAAGGGTATATATGAAAATAAATATACACTGATCAAGAGACAGTGACACTAACATTTGGGAAAATCAGAAAAGAACTCTTGAAGAAAGACTTGAGCTGAGCTGTGAAAGTTACTAGTAAGCACATTCTAAAAGGTGGAGGAAAGGAGGGAATGGTAGAAAGGGAAGCTATTCCAGAGGCCAGGGAGCAGCATCTCATTAAACTATCTCACCCAACATTACAATTTGGAGTGCCACAAAAAGTAACCCCCATGGATGACATTACTGATTGTAGATGTAATGAATTACTCTTGGCCTTGGTGGCCAAGCATAATTTATTGTTTTTGGTTTTCTGGTAATTCATACTTTCATGATTCTTGGTACTCTGAGGAATGATGCTTCTATTTCTCTAAGTCCTGAAAAGTAGCTTTGACCTTAAAATGTCAGGCGTCAGGGTTGAAGGTCAGAAAGTATCAAAGGCCAACCTTAAAAAATTAAAAAAGGAAGCCAATTTTTGTTGTTTTTTTTCAAGGTAGCTTTTATAATGTATCAGAAGTCTTATATAAACATCATCTGAACTGAGAATAACATAAATGACACACTTGGCAACCAGACAACTCTATTTCAAGCCATTATCATATTTTTATTGTACTATTAAAATAATCTCTTATAGCACCCTCCTTACCCCACTTGCATTCAAACTCATGGTTCAGTGTCCCAGGGGGGCAACTGTTACCTTTTTTCTAGCTTCTAGGAATAACCCTGAGAATATGAATTTCTTGTACTGCCATTCACAAGTCACTCCTGGTTTTCTTCCCACTAAGAATCATCTGGTAAAATGTTTTTACAAAATATATTAACTTAGCAAAAACAGTTGGTACAAAATATGTCCTTCCCTTACCCCCACCTCAAAAAAAAAGGCCTGGGGCACACTCTCTAACAAGTACAGAGGTATATCAGAAAAATAGGCTCTGATAGAATAAAATGGTAGCGAGGCACATTTGTAGGACATATGTATGAGAAAGGCTTAGCTCACAACACCTAGTGCTCTGTGGGCTGAAGTTGGCTCTTTCCTTAAGTCTTTCTATATCTCATTGTACTCCATGTATCACCTTGCTCTAGGGTAGATATATTGTTTCATACTGGTTAAGTGTCTCTGGTGACATAGTTGATGGAGGGGAGAAAGGAGAGAGGATAGACAGACAGATAAATAGATAGATAGATAGATAGATAGATAGATAGATAGATAGATAGATATACATTTTCTCCTCTACCTGAGTAATTCTCTCTAAGGAACATGACTCCAACTCTGGAATTTTTAATTTTCTACCATGGAGTCCTCCACCATAGCAAGGGATTACCACAGCTCAGAATAACTGCTAATTGTTTTTCAGCAATTTAAAGCCCTTAAAGACCCTGTTGGAGACAACTAGATGGCTCAGTATATAGAGTTACAGGCCTAGAGCTGTACCATCTCCAGTCATCTTGACTTTTGTCTTGCCAATAGACTCTGATGATTCTAGAGGACAGAGCAAGGCTGATGACTTTGCACAGCTCTACCTCACTTAAATCCAATTCATGTTCAAGTCAAGAAATCACTATCATGATGTCATTGGTCCTGTTTGAGAAAGAAGGATGAACAACAACAGTATGGGCCTGGAGTCAGGGAGATCTCTCAGTTAAAATTTAGACTCAGACCCTTAGTAGTTGTGTGATCCTGGGCAAGTGACTTAACCTCTGTTTGCCTTGATTCACTAGAAGAGGAAAAGGCAAACCACTCCATTATCTTTGCCAAAAACAAACAAAAAATCAAAAAACAACCCTCATGAGATCATAAAGAGTCAGACATGCCTGAACAACAAAGAGACCCTGTAAGTGTGTTTGGTTAGCCAGCCAGCTGTATCTTTTTTATCTCAATCAAATTTTATAAAAATATCATAGGGTGTATCATCTATATTACACAGTTAAAACTTCATCATGACCTCACACTGATCATATTAATCAATGAGACATACAAAATCCTTTTTTCTTATAATCTTATTAGTATCCCTGTTTCTACTCATTCTTCTCAAACTCATTCTCCACACAGCTTGTGGACAGGAATTGTTTTTTGATTCTTTTTATATCCTCAGTACATGGCATATAGTAGGTGTTTAATAAATGTTTATTGACAGATCTACCTTTCTTCACACTTACTAGATTCCATCCATGCTGTTCTACCCATCGATCTCTGAACGTGGCAATCTATAGCTATCTTTCAAGATTTTGCCTCATACTTGGAATGCCCTCCCTTCTTACTTCTGCCTTTGAGAATTCTTAGCTTCCTTCAAGATTTATCTAAAATAATCCTTCCTTCTCTGTTTCCTCTAGTTGTATTTTTTCCCTCCTCAAATTATTTTATTTTCTCATCTGTTTATGCATTGCCCACCTTAGTCAACTATTAACTCCTTGAGAAAAAAGGGCTATTTTTTTCCATTTGCCTTTTATCTCCAGCCCAGAGCACTCTGTTTATCACTTAGTAAGTGATTAATAAATATTTATTGAATGAAAGGACACCCACAGATGTGACATTGCTCTTTACTCTGATGACAGCCACATTGTGCTGTTAGAGCTGTATTGATGCTGAGATTTAGCAGGAGCAGTGAATTTTCGCAACCTTCCTCATTCCAGTTCTGCAAACCAGCTGCATAGTCCAGGAGAAGCAAGACATATTAATGTTTATTGATTTGTATGTGCCAGTCATTCCAAGTGTGTACCGGCCGTGCCGACCTTGTGCCGGCCGCGCCGTACACTCTCCTCCTATAAGGAGCAGGCTGCCAGAGTCATACTTACCAGTCTTCGGAGCCTACCCGGATACACACACAGAGACGAACCTACCAGGAGGTGCCAACACCCGAGCTTTATTCAGAGGCCATCACAGCAAGGCCAAGCAGGAAGGCCAGAGCAACAGAGCAGGAGCAAAGAGAGCGCGAGCTCCGACCGCGACCGTTCCTAAGTACCTACTTAGCCCCTCCTCCTCAGCCCACCTACTAGTCAATGATTGTAGGGTCAGATATCGGAAGGGGCTGTCTGAGTTTAGCGCACCAAGAGAGAGGGAGTGACGCAGGAGGCTAGGACTGGATACAGGAAGGAGGCATCTGGGATTAGTGCATAGACAAAGAGTACGTGACCTAGGGAGTCAGGCCCAGATACCGGGAGGAGGCGTCTGGGGTCAGTGCTACACAAAGGGAAGGTACGTGACCCAGGAAGTCAGGAAGGACACAGGAAGGAGGCGTCTGGGGTTGACGTTGCATTTAGGGAGGGGACTAAGCAAAGGGAACTCGTCCTCTGCCGTCCCACTCCAACGTGGCACAGCCCCTTGCCTCAGGAGCACATGCTCCGGCTACTTCCTTGCACTCCGATCCTTTCCCAGCTTATCTCACATAGCACTGCCCACTGCCTCAGGGCTTCTCCGTATCCAGCCCATCCCAGTTCACCACAACTCCGCCTACCACAGCCCCTGCCTCGGTTTTCAAATACCCAGATCCTACCCCAATCTTGCCACAATATTCACCTGGCAGCAGTCAACATCAGACAGTCCCTCACACAAGTGACTTCCGTTTTAGTGTCCTTTACAATTGGTCTTTCATTGTCATTCGAGGCTGCTGAAATTTCAGCCTCTTCAGACTGAGCCATTGGAATCCTCAGCTAGTTTAAAACATCTGCACAGCAGGAACAAAATTTACTGTCCTCTGTGAAAGCTGTTTTGGTGGCTCTAATAGAAAGCCCAGTTATCCCTCTTTTATACTCCAATAGGCAATAATCAGCCACCTTTTTTTTTTCCATGGAAAGGGAAAGATTTTATTTGATGGAATTTTTGCTAGCTTTCTATGACTAAATCCAGATACCACAACAAAATGAGGCCTAATGGAGTGCGTAGGGGATTTGAATTGCTGTATGGCCTTATTATAGTCTAGCCTTAGATTCTAGAGTCCACTTCAAAAATAAAATATCTGTCTTTGAAAAAAGAAAATCCAAATACACTCCATGACAAAAATGTTATAAAGAAAGAATAGAATTTGGCTGACCAAAGTTCAGTGTTTGCCATCAGTTGAGATTATGATACTATCAAAATATGTTTCGGTTTTTTGACTTTTCCTCTTTTCACTCCAACTCAATCACTTTTGAGCCTTTGCTAAAACTCCAACTTCTGTACCTAGTGATCAGAAAAGATTTTTCAAATCATTGATAATAGATTTAAACTTGAAGGGATGTTAGGTTGACGTTGTTCAATCTCCTTTATCATGTTTCTTCAGTAGATTGAAAACTTCTTGGGGAAAGGGGCTATTTAGCTTTTGGCTTAGTATATCCAGTGTCTAGAACAGGGGTGGAGAACCTGGGTCCTCAAGGCCACATGTGAATTTGAATTCAGTTTGGATTCAGTCAAAGGGCCATACTTGAGGACCTAGAGGGCCACATGTGGCCTCGAGGACACAGGTTCTCTCTCATCTAGAACATCACCTTGCAGATTGTATTGTATGTGGTCAATAAATCCTTGTTGAATTGAACTGAATTTTACTAAGGAGGAAAATTGAATGATTTCAATCAATACCTTGTCCATTTCTACTGTTTCAGGTTTCTTACAAATTACTCCCCACCATGTACTCAGTGATCCAATGACAATGGCCACCCTCCCTCTTCCTTACAAGACTCTCTATCCATCTCTAGATTATGAATTTCACTGACTGTTTCCCAGGCCTGGAATATTCTCTCTCTTTGTCTCTGACACTGGGTTTCCTTGGCTAAATCCCACCTTCTACAAGAAATTTTTTGTTGACCCACTTAATACTGGTGCATTTGTTTTTTGATTTCCAATTAATCTCACATCTGTCTTGTTTGCATATCATTATTTCTGTCTCCTCCTTTAGCTTATGAGCTCTTTAAGGACAGAAATTGTTTTTACTTTTCTTTGTTATCCCTAGGATTTAGTATGTAGTAGGTACTTAATAAATGTTTGTTGACTAAATAAATGGACTGATTTGCTTAGGGTCATAAAGCTACCAAGTAGCAAAGTTGAGATCATAACAGGCATAATGTGATGAAATTTTTCATAGTTGGCAATGGGAATTTCTGCGTTGTTTTCTCTTCACCCCCTTTTTTTTTTTCTTTTGCTTCTATGCACCAGGCTGAGAGATAGGATCAGTCATTATTAAGGGGAATGATCATAGTTCAGGCAAAACAAACCAAAAGACACTGTGCCAGGGTTGGGAAGTGAGAGAGAGGCAAGTTTAGATTATTGGTCTCCTTTGATTAAATAGTTCCCTTATCCCCCATTATCTACCTTTTATCTACTTTGTATATATCTATGGAGAAAGTTTTAGTTCTTTCAAGACAGGAACTTTTCCACTCAGCATATGTCAGAGTGCCAGTCACCCATCATACACAGAAAAAAAAGTTTATTGATTGATTGAAATTATGACCCCAAATAGTCCCTGGGTCTGTAGTCCGGAAGAAGTGAATTCACACCCAGCCTCAGACACTTACTACTGTGTGACCCTTGGCAAGTCACTTAACCTCTGTCTACCTCAGGGGGATCATAATAACACTTATCTCCCAGGGTTATTGTGAAGATCAAATGAGATAATATTTCTAAAGTACTTAGCACAGTACCTACCACATGGTAGGTGCTTAATAAATTCCTATTCCTCCCTTCCTTCCCCCTTCCCTTTACAAATAAATGGTGTTCCAAAAATGAGTTTTTAAATTGTTTGTCTGGAAGTCAGAATGCATTATCCCAAAGAAACCATGGAATAAACAGGGGGTGTAATCCCAGACCAACGGACAAAAAAGCTTCACAGAGATGAACTCTGATGCTCTTTAGTGCTCCAATGCTAGTACTCAGTTTCAGGTGCAAGGATTTGAGGGCCATGTGCTTTAGAAAGGAGGACAAAGAAGGTGTGGTACAATAAAAGGAGCAAAGGATGTTCAGTTAAAGGACCTGGGTTCAAATTCTACCTCTCACTCCCTGTGCAGCCTTGGGTAAGCCTTTAAATCAATCTGAGCCTCTTTTGCATGAAATGAGGAAGTTGTACTACAAAACCTCTGAGGCCCCTTCTAGTTCCAGATTCATAATCCTATTGTAGGTAGAACAAGTATTTTGTTGTTATTCAGTTGTTTTAGTCAGGTCCAACTTTTCATAGCCCCATCTGGGGTTTTCTTGGCAAAGATACAGGAGTGGTTTGCCATTTCCTTCTCTGGCTCAGTTTACAAATGAAGAACTGAAGCAAAAAGGATTAAGTGGGTTGCCCAAGGTTGCACAACTAGCAGGTATCTGAGGCCATATTTGAACTCAGGAAGAAGACTATTCCTGACTCCAGACTGGGCACTCTATTCACTGCACCACCTTGCTACCCTAGAGCAAGTAACATTACCCCATTTTGACAGCTGAGCAAATTGAGGCTTAGAAAAGTTGAATGTTGTCCACAATCAACACAGCTAGCTAAGTGGCAGAGCTAAAACTGAAACTCAGGCCTCTCTTGATTTTAGTGTCAATGGGTCTTTTTTTTACTAACAAAATGCTACCTCAAACTCATTTTGAGGAGGGGATAATGAAAATAAGGACCCCCGCCCCCGTAGTATTCCCTGATGGGGGTAGGCATAGAGAGGCTTCTCCTAAGGCCAAGTCTCAGACCCTGTCCTTGTAAACTATAGATTCTCTGGAGGTTCCAAGTTGTTACCCCCTCACCATCCCCTGTCCCACAGTTACCATAATAGCAAAAGAAGTTTTAGCATCCTGTTACATCCTGTCTCTTATTACTGCATAAAGTCAGCTGCCAAATGCTACCTTCAGCTATTTAAGACCAAATAGGGAAACCAAAGTTTAGAGAATTTAAGTGGTTGCCTAAGGTCATAGTTTCTGATAGAGTAAAGACTACAACCATGGTCTCCTGACTCTCAGGTCATTGAATTTTCTGCACAATAACTTCCTTTACCCTTCAGACCACAATCACCTTAGTGTTTTAATGATAGAACTAAAATGCAGCTTCTACTCTCCTGTCCATGGATGCTAGTTTATGAAACCCTGTCTGATAGATGGAAATAATCCCTTTCTTAATGGGGAAAAATGTTTCTTTCCATAATTCTTTTCTTTGTCTTTCAAACAGCTAGCAGAAGTGATGTCTGGCCTGGCCTCTAATTAATAAATAACTTTAAACTGCCTATGATAAGATTTTGAAAATCACCAGTAAACAAACAAGTAAATAAATGAATTGAATGAAGGAATGGATATATAAACAAAATAAATAAATAAGTAAATGAATGAATGAATGAGTAAATGAAAAAACAAGTAAATGAATGAATAAGGCTTCTACTAATTGAAGCCCCTGTTTCAGAGTCAGATAGCCTGAGGCAAATTCAATTGAAGGAAGCAGAATCCAAGCCCTTGTGCTAGAAGAAAGGCATTTCCTGGAATGAGATGATAGGGTAACGGGACTCTGGAAGGGGTTACACCTTGAATCTCCAGACAACTGCAAAAAGAATGCAAGGGGATACAGGTCACAGCTGAGGGGAAGTGTTGGTACTCTGTGGTGTCTCCCTGCACTAGTTACATCTCTGTCCAAATGTTGCACACAAGCGATCCCTGGAAGACAGCATGTTCGAGGAAATTGGCTGACAAAACTTAAGATGAAAAAGACATAAGATCTGCTCCCTCTAGAAAATGTAGCAAAGAAACGACCTCTTTTGGTGAAGGGCCTGCGGCATGTTGGAAATGCAATCCACTTTCAATAAGTGAGCAAACTGTGCTCATACACAGTACATTCTGCTGACTTGGCTCAGCATTCAGATTTGGCCCAATGACAATTGCTTGGGTAGCTAAAACGCAGTTTCTCTTTTAGCACCTTTTAAAAGAAAAAAAATGTTTTTGTTGATCTCTGAATTCTGGATACATGCCAACACAAGCCTTTATCATTCACATCTAAGAAATTGAACATTTCAGTGGTGATGTATAGTTAATCTATTTTGATGCATTTTAAAAAATACCATCTCTGTATCTTTTCAGTTGGTAATATGCTTTTGATAGCTTATCTGTCTGCACCAAAAGTCTAGTTTTGCCAGATATTATCTCCCTTCATTTTTATGGGGATGTGTTGCAGAGGAACATCAGAATAGAATGAGAAGGGACTCCATCATTTTTTTTTTTAATTTTTGCTTGAGCAGCAGAATTTCAATACTAAGCATCCCTTGTGTTTAAGGTTCTAAAATCATATTTGCCATGTGATTCTAAGAATGTTCAATTATTTTACAGTCCCATACCCCATATTTAATCTTCTCCTGAGTCAGGAGATACACCAGCATAGAGTCCTAGAAACAAGGACTCAGAGTTGGAAGAGACTTAAAAGGTCATCTGATCTGACCCATCCCTCTGGTATAGCTTCCCAGACAGATGGAGAACTAGGCTCTACTTAAAGATTTCCATTAATGGAATACACATTACTTCCTGAGGCAGCCCAATGCAAGATCAAAAATTTAGGATGACTTCCCAATTTTGAGGCAAAATCTGCCTCTCTACCTCTTTTGTTCATTATTCGTTGGTGGTTGTACTTCATTCTTTTTTTTTTTTCTTTTTTTCCCCTACATTTTAATACAGGTGGAACATTGAATGATTCCTTCACTTCAGCTCTTT
The DNA here is from genome assembly GCF_900497805.2 of Vombatus ursinus. Lineage (NCBI taxonomy): Eukaryota > Metazoa > Chordata > Mammalia > Diprotodontia > Vombatidae > Vombatus > Vombatus ursinus. The sequence goes on from NW_020954642.1 coordinate 6,071,800, forward strand.
CACAGCCAAACCAGGAAGCAGGGACTGTTTAAGTTTCTCTGCCTTCTCTTTGTCTGTGATGACCAGTGTGTACAGGTACGTGCTGCAGCGAACCTCAAACTTCACATTGTCCTTGTTTTACTTGATCTTGACAGATTTGACATCTTTTTGCCTGGCTGTCAGCAGGAAGTCTTTTATTTCCTCAATTTTTCGGGGCCTGGTGGCTGTTGGACGAGGGGCAGCGTGTGGCCTGAGAGGTCGAACAACTGCCAATGGGCCGAGGAAGACAGAAAAGTGTTGTACTTCATTCTCGAAGAGGACCAAAATGACATCACTAAGTTGGAGTCCAGGTCCAGTGCATCCAACTGCGGCTGATCAGACCCATATGAACTTGGAAGGCTCTACCACAGGTCAGGCACAAATAATCCATATGAACATTTGGAGTGGAGATGTCTCTAAATGTGTGCACCTCATATTTCTTTTGAACTATTGCAATTACTTCTTATTCTGCCTTCATATAGCCCAAGTCTGCTACCATGTCCCCATGATGCCTTCTGCTCTGCTACAGGTTAAACATCCCCAGTTCCTCTAAACCCAGGATATGATCTCAAATCCTTTCAGCATCTTTATCCTCCTTCTGTGAACACATTACAGCTTATCCATGCTCTTTCCTAAAATAAGGTACATAAAACTAAGCATTAAACTTCAGATGTGTTCTGACTACAACAGAATAGAGTTGAAGTATGCTCTCCATCATTCTGTTCATTGTTTCATTTTTGCATACTAAGATCATAATGACAATCTTTTTCTATGACACTATGCTGTTGACTTGTATTGGACCTACATTCCATTACCACTGTATTCCCTTTCACATAGACTATTGTATATTCATGCCTCCTCTGTTCTCCACTTATATATGGGAATATAGAATTTACATACACATATGCATATATACACATGATATATATATATGGACATTTATAAAAATGATGATTAAAATGAGATATATATCCTATGATTAAAATGTATGTATTTATATTTATATTCACGTGTGTCTATTTTAATTATCATCTCAATTGTATCTCACTTATAACATAATATGATCTTTTTGGATACTGATTCTGTTATCCAATGAAATGTGAATATCTTTTATCTTTCTGTTACCTAAAAATTTGATAAGCATATCATCAATGTTTTTATCCAGTTTATTGGAAAAAAAATTGAAGTATACAGGACCAAGAACAGATCCCTGGAGCCCCTTATTAAAGACCTTAATTCAGGTTGGCATTGATCTTTTAATCATTGATTTCTCTTTACATATAGTTATTTATCCTTCTTTGAATCCATCTAACTGAATAATCATCCAATTTATACCTATTCCATTTTATTCACAACAACATCTTAAGGTAAATCATCAATTACCTTGTTGAATTCCAGGCAAATTATGTCTGTGGCATTTTCCTGATCTACTATACATGAATTCTGTCAAAAAAGTAAATGAAGAGAGTATGGTTCATGTAATAATGGCGGTAAAGAAAATGATGCTTTCAGCACAAGGCCATCACTTGCTACAATTTTGAGAGGTGGGGATTTTTAAAATCTTAACTATAGTTACACCTTAAGGCCTTGGACAATGGAAGTCATTGTAAGGTCCCTACTCACAAGTCCATTGTAGAATTTTACAAGGCAGGATCCCTTATGTAAGTCCATTTCTGAAGTCTAGAAAGCTTCACCAAGAGATTAAGCAATTATCTGCTCTGCATAATTTACAAAAGCATTCACCTGAAAGTCATTCTTTACATTAAAAGAAATATCCTGTCCTATGTGAACAGGATGATTTCTCCATCTCCATTAAGGGAAGGAAAGGCTTTTCGGTTCAGCATTTGGGAGACTTTTTTTTTAATTGTTAAATACTTACTACTTCATCATAAGGCTCCCCTTATGTATATTTATGAATCTTCATCCCTTCTTCCTTGTAAGTTTCCCCATCTCCTATTCCAGATTCCTAGTCCTTTCACATTTTCCACACTCTTTTCCCTCAGTCTCCAACCAATTCCCCTTAGTGTCTTTAGCTTTTTTTAATGTCCCCTTTGGAAGTCTGGTGAAGCCTATGAACCCTTTCTTAGAATAATGATTTTTTAGATCCATAAAATAAAATACATAGGATGCAATGGAAACCAATTATATTGAAATATTTATCATTTTTTTTTAAATCACTGACCCTCTGAAATCTATCCATTGGAGGTCTGCGAACCTCACTCTAGGAACTCTTAGCTTAAATGTTCCCAAGTTTTCCCTTCCTCTCTCTCCCAGTTAAGTAAAAAGAAAAACAAAAATCTGATCCAGTCAATTAAGCATTCAATCAACAAGTGCTTTCTATTTGCCAGGGATTCTTCTAAGCACATACAATGACAAAAATGAAACCAGCCCTGCCCTTTAGCAATTTACTTTTGTTCCAGGAAGGCAACATGTCCGTGAATAAGTAAATAAAAAATAATTGCAAGGTAATTTGGAGCAGAGGCACCGTGCAGAAGGTGACATTTGAGCTCAACTTTGAATAAAACTCAAGATTCTCATAGGTATAGTTGAGGAGGGGGTGTATTTCAGGCATGGAGGACAGCATGTTCAGAGGTAAGAAAATGGGAAGTTGGAAAGTCTTATCCTTTGTCATATTCCTGAGGAGGCAATACAGGCACTAGCTCTAGAGCCAAAAGACTAGGGTTCAAATTGCACCTCTTTTCCTTACTACCTGTGGGATATATAAGCAAGTCACTTAAACTACCTGTGACTCAGTTTCCCCATCTGTTAATAAGAGGACTTTAGACCAGAATAGATGACCTCTGAGGTCCTTTCCAGCTCTAAACCTGTGCTCCTATGATCAACTTTGTCCTCTGCTGAGGAAGAAACCAATTAATGAAGGGCAAATGCTAATATGTTGATAAATTCAACATGAATTTATTAAGCACCTATTCTATGCAAGAAACTATACTAACTAGGAATACAAAGTTTAAAAAAAATCTACCCTCAAGGAGCTTTCATTCTATTTACTATGTATGTGTGTGTGTGTGT
>NW_020954642.1:6074857-6221903 GCF_900497805.2 Vombatus ursinus
AAAAAAAAAAGGAAAAAAAAGAAAGACAATCTTGACCTCAAGGACATTGTATACTATTTAAGGAAGATAATACACCAAAGGAAGCTGAAAAGGGGGGAAGAAGTATGTGGATGTGGATGTGGTGGAGAAAAGAGAGAAATACCAAAGTAGTGTGCACAGATGAGAAATAAAGAGATGATCTGAACTGAGCTGCCCCCTTAGATGAAGGGTTTGGAGTTCATGGCTCCCCCCTCCAACCAGAGGGCAGACTGATGGCATCTTGCATGATGATGAAGTTTTTACATTAACGAGTTTCCAGGGACATGATGGAGAAGTCAAATAAGTCCCCAAGTATTGCAGCCAATGAGGAGCAATAAATCATGAGAAGAAAAAAATTCATTCATCCTGACTCAGCTAGGAATGAGGCCTGTGGAACTTTCTGTGAGGGGGTAGAGTGAGCAAAAAGTTCTGGGTACCTACCTGAAGTTCCCTTTCTTTGGGCAGCTGGGCATGGCACAATCCTAAAAAACAAAAAAATGGGAAAATAGGTTCATGTTAGTTTCACAAAGGAGCAATGATACTCCCCCTAAAGAAGTAATGGTAGTAACAAATGGCAACTTCATCAGACAATAGCAACCACTGAGTGGAAGAGATCAAATGGTAATTTCAGTGACAGGCTAAAACACAAGTGGTAAGAGGAGGCCCAGAACCTGTGAGCCTGTGAACAGGAAGAAAGATATCCGAAAATGGCAAAGGGCGGCAACCAGTAGCATTAGAGACAAAGAAGATCAGCATCTATGGTAGAAGAGCAGAGCTGTACTGGCAAGGGGAGCTTGGGGAATCACTTCAAGGGGTCTGCAAGAAGTAGATCCATGAGAAATGTTCTAGTAGTGACAGAGCCCTTTTCATCCTGGAGCAGGAATCTAATTAGGTAATCTAATCTCAAGGGCTGTGAATCCAGCCCTTCATTGTCTTGGAGTCACTACTTTTCTTCTCTAAAATGGGTTCCACTATAGTTTGTGAGAGGACAAATTGATTTTCCTTCTTCCTTGTTCCATTCACTGAAAATAATAGTTTTTTCTTAGTGTTTAATGTGTGTGTATGTATGGGTTTATAAGTATTGTGTGTGTGTGTGTGTGTGTGTTTGTGTGTGTGTGTGTGTGTGTATTGTCTGTGGTTTCTGCAAAACTCCCCCAAATTTCCCATTTAATTTCTTATACAGACCTGCAGCATAAAAAAATCACAGTGGTAAAAATCACAATGTGGAAGGGGTAACTGTATATGCAAAAGTTTGTTACTATATTATATATAGAAGTGGAATGGGGGGTATTGAATATTTTGATGAATCCACAAGGCTGTTAATGACCATATTGCCTCCTATGATGCAGACTTAACTCCATTCTTAACTTTTCTGGACCTCAGTTTCCTCATTTTCAAGATGTGGTAGATGCACCAGGTGGCACAGTGGTAGAGTGCTAGGCCCAAAGGCAAGACTCATCTTCCCAAGTTCAAATCTGACCTCAGATACTTACTAGATCTGTGATCCTGGGCAATTCATTTAACCCTGTTTGCCTTAGTTCCTCATCTGTAAAAGGATCTGGTAAAGGAAATGACAAACCACTCTAGTTTCTTTGCCAAGAAAACCCGTAAAAGGGTTACAAACAGTTGGACATGACTGAAAAGACTGAATGACAACAACAACAGATGCTTGGACTCCACCACTTCTAAGTACTCTTCTAGCTCTGAATCAATGATCCTTGACTGAGTGATTTCTTTATTAGTTGGGATGGTTTTATTATGGTCTTCTTTGACAGGAAGATTAACAAGATAAATTCTGAAGATAATTTATCACTTTAGGAGACAAGATGTTGGGCAAAAATGACACAGTAGTACAAAAGCAAGGCTTGGGTTCTAATTTTGTTTTCCTGTTTAATTATGTGACCTTGGTCAGCTCACCTCATTGGGTTTCAATCCTTTTTATATGATAAGAGGAAAGTTGAACAAGATAAAGTATATATCCTTTTCCAGCTCTAAAATATTGCTGATTTATGATTTGTTTTTGCCTTTGCTTCAGAAAACAAACTAGCATTTTAGCTGAGATTGAACAATTGAATAAGTGGTTGAGTGGGCAGATTCATAAGGCTCAAAATACAAATCTGAAAAATCTTCTAGGTGATTTAGGGTGCATGGATAGATTTCAGAAGGTCTGTGAACTTGGATTAGAGAAAAATTACATTTGTATTTTCACTAACCTCTAAATTGAAGTCTAGAATTTCCTTCAACTCTTTAGAAACATTTTTTTAGAAGAGACCTGGAAATTTCAATAGACTTCCAAAGTGTTTCCTGCCACAAAAAGGTTAAGAAAACTTGACTAGGTGTTATATTGAAAGTCTTTACTCACTCCTCAAATTTTTCTAAAGCATTTTTTTCTGTATTTCTCCTTTGCTCTCTGATATTTACCTGTGAATATGTGCAGAGTTAAAGAGGGTCTTATTTAAACCCTGATTTTTAAGCTTACTTAATGAGTGACCTTGAGCACATCATTTATCCTCTTGAGGCCACAATTTCCTCATTTGAAAAACGGGAGATTAGATTTAATGGCCTATAAGGTTCCTTTAAGAGTAGCTAGTTGACGCAATGGATAGAGTGCCAGGCCTGAAGTCAGAAAGTCTCATCTTCCTGAGTTCAGATCTAGCCTCAGACACCTACTAGCTTAATGCTATGTGACCCTGGCAAAGTATCTCTGCCAAGAAAATCTCAAATAGAGTCACAAAGAGTTGCACATGACGGAAACAACTGAACAACAAGAAAAAGGATTCTTTAATCCCTAAAGCTATGATCCTATGATTCAATGTAGCATACTCACCTATAAAACATAAGCTGCTTTTTTTTTTGTCCTTGCATCCCCAATACCATCTTCAAAGACGTGAAGATGAATATCACAATGAGGGCAATGAACATGGTGGGTAGGAACATTCTACTGTCATGTACTAAGAATCGACTCCTAAGGTCAGAATCAAATTATATCATCAAGTAAATGTATTTCAGGACAAGATTGAGATCATCACATTGCAAAGATGATGGATGATAAGTATCTAGATAATGTACTCCACTGACACCCCCATAATGTTGGGAGAAAACAAGTGAGGCCTCAAGTCATTGGGTAGAACCATGGTGGCACATTTTTGGGAGCATAAAGACAAGAATTGCTTAGGACTAATAGGCATCAGTATCAATGAGTGGCAACCTGTGTCTTTGCAGAGAATTTCCGAATCAATGAGATCACAGATTGATTTGAACATTTGGATATCTTCAAAAACTAACACCATGCTTTGTATATACTAGGTATTTAGTAAACATTTATTTAAGGAAATGAAATAGATTCTGGGCTCAAGGGCAGATAAATAGTCTTGATTAGCTGGTGATATGTCAACTTTTTACTTTGCCTTATCTCTAATACATTTTCTCTGTGATAGAATAGAATGCAAATGGAACATGTGTGCATTATTGGGTTTAAAACTATTTTCCATTCTGCCTATATGTGTACAGAGGCAGGTAGATGGCTCAGCGGCTGGAGCTCTGGGCCTGGACTCAAGAAGATCTGAGTTGAAATCTGGCCTCAGACACTCACTAGCTGTGTGATTTTAGGCAAGTCGCTTAACTTCTGTTTGCCTAATCCACTGGAGAAGGAAATGACAAACCACTTCAGTATCTTTGCCAACAACATCCCCATATGGTGTCTAGAAGAGGTGTATAAAACTGAACAACAAAAAAAAAAAGTCTGAAGGTTATCAATAAATATCATAATGATGATACTTTTGTTTAGTAATTTTAAGTTTAAAAATTGTTTTAGATACACTATCATTTTCACTTGTATGGTATGGTGGGGTGACGTCATGGGGATGGCATATCTGGATCTATGATTTTATTCATCTAGAAAATTCTGAATAAAAATTAATGAAATAAACATTTTTAAAGAATATACCATATCCTAGCTACTATGCTAAGCATTAGGGAAATAAAACAAGCAAGACAGTCCCTATCTTCAAAGAGTGTACAGGAGAAGAGAACACATAAAGGGGAACCTAGAGCTAAAAGCAGCAGATCAGAGACAGGGCAAAGCTATGATCTTGTAGAGCTTGGACTGGTGAAGATAAGGTGAAAGGTTGCCACACCTTTCATGCAAGCACATAGAGATTGCAAACTGCTCACATTAATGAGAACCTGGATCCTTTGTAGTATAGGAAGAGGAAAGTCAGCCCGTTTATTTGTCTCATATCAGTTAAAATAAAGTAGCCAAAATTATCTGGGCATTACTCACATACGTGTGTACACACACACACAGTACACATGCATCCATGTGGTTGTCTTCAAAGTAGTTAAAAAAAATTATCCCTCCAAAATGTCTTTTCCATTTATATGTTTAATTTATTCTTTTCACCCATTGTTTCCTTTTCTCTCTATTACTGTGTGCATATAGGAAGTCCAGTACAGTTAAGCAAATGACATCTATGAATCGTCTCTTCTGCCACTAACCAATTCAGTGGCTATAAATTTCTCCCTTTTACATGTTAAGTGGCAATTAAAATAACATTTTTAACTAGCTATTTTAAGTTTTCCAGAATAAAACACTAAAGCAGAGTCAAATAGCTATAGAAAAATCCAATCATCGACAAGCCTTGTTTTAGAAATTTGTAAACAGTGAACTGCCTGTGTGAGGTGGCTAATGTTAGTAATTTTAGAGTTGGAGTGTTTTATATCTGTTTAGAATAACTTGGCTTTATATCCTGTTAAAATGTCACATGGATAAGAGGAGTAAATTCTAACAGCTGTGACAGGATTTTCATTGCTAAGGAACTCACATTCTGGATGTTCAAATGGTGTATGCTTCTCTCTCACTGCCTGCCTCTGTCTTTCCCTGTTTCTGAGTGATCCAAACCCAGTTTTCTCCACTTAGAAAGAATAACAAGACATAGGTAAGTGTCCAGAGCTCTGCTCAGTATTGGAAGCACTTTTCACAACCGATATGAAGAAAATGTACAAACAGACATAGAAGGAAAAAAAAAATGTTCTACCTAAAGTAGTAGAATGACAAGCTATGCTGATGAGAGTATCCAGTAGTCCCAAGGAGCATGTGTTCTGGTTCTGTCAGTCAACAAACACTTATTAAGTATGTACGATGTATTAAATGCTGAGGATAAGAAGAAAGGCACAACAATCCCTGCCCTCGAGGAGTTCACAGCCTAATGGGAGAGACAACACACCGAAAAAAAGCTGAAAAGAGTGAGGGAGATGCCCAGATTAGGGGTATGATGAAGACCTATAGCATCATGGGAAATGAAGATATGGCTGGTCTGACTTCCTCCTTAAATGGAGGATCTGGGAGTAGCTCAATGGATGTCCACCCTCCACTCTCATCAGTCAGAAGGAGAGAGGAATTCCAAGGCCAAGGGGTACTGAGGAGGTGTGAGTTTCAGAGTTGATGTAGTCTTGCAGGAGGATCAGTGACTGGAATGCCTGGGAACTCACTCTTTTCTATCCTCTGCAAGTCTTGGTTTTGACTCCAGCCAACATCATGCCTCATCCAGGTTGAGCTGATCACCTGAAATCTCATCATCAAGCTGTTTGTGATATAGAGTGCCTTCCCAGCTCCCTCATGTGCCTCTCTCCTCTGATTGGAGGGCTGGAGGGTGGCTTCCCAACCTCCCACTCCCTTTCAGCTTTCTTTTATGTGTTGTCTTTCCCATTAGATTGTAAACTTTTTGAGGGCAGAAACTGTCTTTCTTTCTCTTATTTGGATTACCAGTATTAGCAAGATGCCTGGCAAATAGAGGCTATTTAATAAAGTTATTGAATTGAATTGATTAAATTCAGGTCTGTGGAGATAGACTTGTACATGAACCTCTTGCTGAGATGATACAATAACTCTGGTTTAGATTACTCTGTAACCTTGTGACTCAAAGTTATATCAAAGAGTTATATCACTGTGTGACATTGGAGATAGACTCTTGTGAAGGAACCTCTCCATTCAGTTGTCAGTCATCTTTAAGAGGTGTAGAAATGCTTTACCCCCTCTTTCTTTGTTTAGGCTAGCTTCCTGTGACAGGCATAGCACAGTTCTTCCCTTGTCTTTCAGTTGGTGGAGAGGAAAAGAGGATTCTCTTCTCTACCACTCCACCCACCTGCCACCTCCACTCCAGTCAGATTAGCATCTACGATGGGCAAAGAAAACATTTCCTTGCCTGGGTGAGCCTGAGACTGAACTTCAAATCCTTAGCTGCTGCTTCTCCTGTTCCTGAAGAGCAATACAGAGAAAAAGATGTTTCCAATTCTGGTTGTAACTTGGTGAGATTGAGAGGATGAGAGTTTCTAAGTCAGTCCTAGCTATCCAGAAGGAAATGCTTCCTACATAATACACCACTTCTATGTGAAAATGGCCACCAACAGGGTCACTCTGGGCCTGAAGGAACAAAAGAACCAGGGTAATCCCCTTATCCCTTCTTCCTGTTGTTAGAAATCCAAGACAGATAGTTGGCACTAGATCTGGAGAGAGAGACAGAGAGACAGAGAGAGAGAGACAGAGACAGAGACAGAGACAGAGAGACAGAGAGAGAAGGGGAAGGGAGGGAAAGAAAGTGAGGGACAGAAGACAGAGAGAGACAGAGACAGAGAAACAGAAATAGGAGAGAGGAAGAGAGACACACAAGCAGGCCATACTATAGTTATATTGTACAGCTCTCACTGAGTCAGGAATTTGCTCTACAAGAGTCCATCCCCTATGGTGCTCAGTAGCCAATCCTGAGATAACCCCATTGTGGAGGGCAGCACATGTGGAAACCAATCAAGAGTTGTTGCATTGTGTTGGCAAACTGAACTGTCCATTCATAAATAAAACCAAGCTCCATGGGATCCCCACTGCCTGGTGAAACACCTTGGCATAGTAAAAAGTCCATTGGGTTTGGAGTCAGTATACTTGAATTCCAATCCTTCTTTGATACTTCCCAGTTAGGTAATTGTCCAGAAATAATTTTGCCTTTCCCAAATTCATTTTCCTAATTTGTGAAATAGGTTTGATAAGCCTTGTACTTTCTACCTCCAATTCAAAATAATTTATTAAGTACCTAATATATGCTAGACAACATTGTATGGTAGACAGTGTTGAGCTTAGGGTCAGGAAGACCTGGATTCAAAACTATGCCTCTGCTTTATTAGCTGTATGGCATTGTAAAGCTCACCACACCTCTATGTGCCTCATGACATATCTATTAAATCATAGACAGGTAAAGGATCTGAACATAAGTGGAGGGAAAAGTTCTGGGAACTAATAAAATAACAGGTCCTTCTTGAATATATACTAGGCACTGGGGATACAAACAAGAAGTGAAAAAAAAAATCCCACCTTCATGGAGGTAGGTAACTAGGTGGCCCAGTAGATATAGTGCTGGGCCTGGACTCAGGAGGACTTATCTTCTTGAGTTCAAATTTGGCCTCAGACACTTACTAGCTGTGTGACACTGAGCAAATCACTTATCCCTGTCTGCCACAGTTTTCTCTTCTGTAAAATGAGCTGGAGAAGGATATGGCAAACCACTCCAGTATCTTTGCCAAGAAAACCCCAAATGCGGTCACGAAGAGTTTGACATGACTGAAAAATAACTGAGGGAAGGGAAAATTGTGGTGAAAGTTATTTTGACTCAGATGTCCACTGTTTTCAGCCCTGCTTATCAAAGTGTTGGAGGGGGCTGTAGTGGCAAAGAAGACACCAAGTCTGCAGTTTTTGTATTCACCTGCTCTTTCTCAAGTACCCCTACCTGCAAACTGTCACATTCTTGCTAGCTTGGGGAGGAACTGAGATGCAAGGGCCCAACCTCTTTTGCTAAGGTGGATCTATCTTAAAGTCATCTGTAAAAGCTGTCCCCACCTCGAAGCCACTGCTAATTTCCAGTGATCCCTCTCTCAATATGTTGCTACCTTGATGTACTTGTAATAAAATCCTTTTAATTCTCTTTGCCCTGAGCCTTGCCTTAGTCAGGGTCAAAGCCCAAAGAAGAATTTTCCTTTCCACAATTGACCTTCATGGAGCTTTCAGTTTACCTGAAAGTGCTAAAAGAAAGTGCTCTACAAATTTGAAAGTGCACAAGTTCGTAAGATCAGAGTATAGCACTGCCTCTGGGGCTACTTTTTTAGCTCCCACTCTCATCAGAGGGCCAGATCCCCCGACTGGTGGGCGACTTCACCTCTCTAAGTTCTAGGAATAGGTGTGGTTACTGTTATTCATAAGCCCCAGCATGTGTGCTTTCCATTGATAATAAGCCAGTACCCACAATTAGTTTTTAGAACAGGGTTTTTATTAAGGTGATATAGTAAGAACAGTTGGTACTGTAGAAAATTAGTGTTCGATTGTATTATTTATTACCCATATACATGTGTGAATCCATCCATTTCCTCAGACTCCTAACCTCTGAAAGTTAGTCAATTTCTAAGGGGTGTAACTGAGTAAGATAATTATTCCCAGCTCCCAAGGCACTTATCTGTGCAGGGACCCTGGTTTTTGTTTACTCTGAAAAGAGAAGCCAAACAGAGTATGGGCTGGCTACTTTGTTCAAATGCCAAACATATGCTTGCCTGAAACATTATTTTATGGAGAACTCACACAGGGCAAGTGTTCACATGGTGGTCAGAAAAAGGGAAACAAGGACACTCTCAAGGTCTCTTAAGAACTTTGGAATTGATTTCATGACATGGGAGACACTGACGCAGGACTACCCAAGATGGCATGCCCTCATCAGAGAAGGTCCTGTGCTCTATGTACAAAGCAGAGTAGCTCAAAAGAGAGATACAGATTTAGAGAATCCACCCTAAATGTTTACATGCACCATTTGTGCCCGACCTGTAGTTGAGCATTCTGAGCTCATGCTGGTCTGATCAGCCACAGTCCAACACACTGTACCTTCACACCAATACAATGATGTCATTTTGTTCCTCTTTGAGAACAAAGGATAACTACCAACCAACCAGCATAGCTTCAATGGACATGAATCATTCCCTCAAACAATTACATCACCTTCTTTATCCAATCAAAGAAAATTATACTTTAAAAAGAGATCATAGGGAATAAACAAGATGATATTTAATTTTGTCCTTTGATTGGTTGATTAAATGGGATGAGGAATAAATCCCAGTATTATAATGGGACCATAAATTTAGAACTAGAAGGGAATTTAGATGCCAATCCAGCGCAGTCTAATTTTACAGATGAGGAAATTAAGGCCCACAGAAGTTAAGTGACTTACGCAGTCACATATTAAATGAGTTTCTGTGTCACAATTTGAACCTAGGTCTTTATAGCTCTAAGTCCACTGACTTATTCATTACTGTGAATAAGAAAAAAATCGCTAAATGCAGCTGAGGAAAAATACTTAAGTGATCATTATCACAGTTGGCTCTTTGGCAGATGCTAACAGCAGAGTGAAGAGAAGAGTTGCCAGCCAGTCTCCCAAAGGGAGAGGACAAGCTGACAGTGATTTGGGATCCTGTCACATGTGGCAGTCTGGTGAAATTAATGGGGGTATAGTTCTTTTAGCTACAGCCCTACTCCCCTCCCTTCCCCCTTCTGAACAACAAAAACAAAACAAAACAAAACCTTGAAAATTCAGACTCTCACTTGCACATTTTCTCCTTTTCTCTTCTTTCAGAAGCTGAATACTCCATAAATGGAGATTGTTAGTTATACTTCCAGTATCTACTCTTTTCATTGACTTTCAATTCATGTGAAAGTGACCTACAAAGACTCCTGTTATGCTCACATCACTGGATCATTTAAGTTCCTATGAGGCTGGGATAGTCTTTTGAATTTGCTTTTCACAGTGCACAGGGTAGCCTTATTCCACAAGGAGTTTTCAGTTCTTGGTTCGCTTTAAAGGTTTGGAAAAAGGTCTGCAGGCCTGAAGGCCTTTATGCCTTACTTTATTTTTTTCCACCATTCTGCTCTGGAATTCTGCCAAATACTGTGTGTTAAAATACAAATGAAAACAACAGTATGTTTGTGAATTCAATTTCCCTTCTGAGTTGACACAAGGTATTTTGAGCAGATTAAGTGCCAAAGGAAGATAGGAAATGTTTGTGTAAGGCATTTACCTCTTTTTATGAAACTAATAAAATCTCTAGAAAATTATCATTTACATAGTTGAGAGGTTTATCTGTGTGGAGGGTGGAAAGGGAGTATGCAATTTAAGAAAACTTTTGGAGACATTAAGAAGATGTGTACATGCAGTAAAGTGGCTAGAATCCTGAACTGGGATTTTCAAAGTCTGAGTTTTTTTCTTAGCTCTACCACTTCCTTGCTATTTGACATCAGATAAGTCACTCAAATTCCTTGGGTCTCAGTTTTAAGACTTTATTTTGTCAAATGAGGGGTTGGACTAGGTAATCTCTAGGATTCTTTCCAATTTTAATGTCCTGTATTAGATTAATTAATTCACTTATTTGTTCATTAATTCATATTATTATTATTTTTACTTATCCATTTATTCAAGTACTTATTTATTCCTTTTAATCCTTTTAATTCATCTATTGATTGATTGTTCCAAGCCTGTACCTTCAATTTTATCCCTTTGCTGATTCAGCCCTGAATTTTGGATATAACTTATAGTCTTAGAGAGTTGTTAAGAGGCTCTTAGAGTCTAAATGGCTTGCCCACGGTCACAAAGTTAGTGTGTGTCAAAGGTTGTGTCACCCCATTACTTCCCATTGACAGGAGCCATACTGTCTCTCATGCTGATCCGCTCCCAAAGATTCAACCACTTGTACATATGCCTCTCTCATTGGTAATCTTATCTCTTCTGTTTCCTGGACCAGAGACCTATAGCTCTAGTTCATTTTACAGTTAAGGAAACAGAGGCAGACACAGGTTAAGTAATTGCACAGTATCACATAGCTAGGAAGTATTTGAGGATGGATTTGAACTCAGGTCTACCTAACTCTAGGCCTAGTTGTCATTTATCTTTAATCTTCCCTTTCCCTCACCTTGCATAGTAAATTTTACTACTGTAATATTTTCTACATCTCTCTACACCACATCATTCAAAATTCCACTACCATAGTTCAGGACTTCACCATCTTTCACCTGGACTATTAAAATTACCCTTTTCTCCACCCTACTGCCAACAGCTCTCTTGGTCTTCTCCCCTCTTTCACCCACATACCACTGCCAGATTAATTTTGTTAATTCACAAGCCTGAGCCTATCACTCCAGTGCTTGAAACAGTTCAATAGTTTCTCATTTGTCTACATAGAATACTCCAAACTTTATAGTCTGGCAAGCACGGTCCTTTGAAATCTGTCTCCAATATATTATACAAAGACTTGATTTCATTTCAACACTAATTTTGAGTTGATGCACAAGGAACTGTGCCAGCATCACGGATGTAAGGCAAAAAAGAAATAATCTTGGTCCTCAATGTATTTATACTCTGCTATCATTGGGAGGGGGGTACAACATGCACAGAAAGAAATAAGTAAAAGGTAATTTGAGGAGTAAAAGAGCATCTACAAATTCAGAAATTAAGAAAAGCTTTACCTAGGAGGTGGTATTGATGGGGTGCTTGGGTGCTTGTGTTCGGGTGCTTGTGCTTGTACTTGGACCCCAATTTTTCCCTAGTCTCAGAAAAACTGCCTCTGACAATCACTCCCCAGCCCAAGGACACTGTGCCTAGCAATTACTCATGCATGGGCCCTAGCATGACCCTTATGTCTCTCCCTGGTATAGCTACACAAAGCTGGGTGAGAGAATGCTAGACTGCTCAGGCCCCAGCCCTCAGATCATGTCTCTGGAAGCCTCCCAATTCCTTAGTAAGTTCCTGTCTTGTGAGAAAGCTTTTCCTTGTTGCAGAGCATTCTCTCAACAAAACAGAGAGAAAGGGGTGCCTTGCCCAGACCAAGGAATTTTGTCCTTGGCTGGCCCAAGGACTCTTCCTCCTGCCAGACTGCCAAGATCCATAGCTCTGTCATCTCCCTCCCTCTCTGGTACACTCCCTGTACTTTCCCATCCATAGCTCCCAAAGACACCTGGACCTTTGGATTACCTAATCAGTATCCTTGACATTCCTTTCCCATGCCCTTTTCCATATAAACCCTAGCTCCATCTTCAGTCTTTTGCAGGTTCCTTAAGAATCCTTGCCCTCTGAAAAGCATAACAATAAATCTTTGCCACCTTGTCTTAAAGAATGCTTGAGCCTGTGAATTCATTCCAGACGACCCGTCCTGTACTCTGGTCTTTGAGGGGTCTCAACCTCTCAGACCACAACAGCATCTTTGCTGGTCCTTGAAAGGAGATAAAAATTTCTGAGAGATGAAAGTGAGGAGGGACAGCATTACAGAAATGGGGGATAGTATATGCTATAAAGGAGGCTCAGTGGTATTATCAGTGGCTCTAATTTGGGAGATGTTGGCTTCAAATCCAACCTCGTGTATGACCCTGGACAAGTTACTTAACTCCTACATGAAGGTAGGAGATGGAATTTCAAATTTAGGGAATAGGTTGTCATCCAGTTAATCTGGAATGTGTGCAAAGCAGTATGAAATATGATTTGAATACTAGATTGTAGTCAGTAGAGTTGGCCAGGCTGAAAAGTTTGATTTTTAACTGATAATCAAAGGGCAGCTATTGATGGTAATTGGAAAGGATAATACTGCTTTTTGAAATCTACCACACAGATTACCTCCTTATTAGTTTTGCTGCCACCATGTAGGTTCAGACATCACCTCTGAGTTGTACAATATCAAGAGATTCATAAGAGGTCTTTCTAGATTCAGTCTTTTCCCTCTCCAATCCATTCCACACCCCAGTGCCAAACTATTTTTATAGTACAAGTCTGATTTTATCATGTTTTAAAACCCTCCAATGGTTTTTGTTTTTTCTCTTTCATTCAGTGTATAAATCAGACAATTTAGACTACTTGTTCTCTTCCCCATCTGCCTATCAAATGTTAACCATCTTTCAAGGTCCACTTGAGATGAGCCTTCTGTGATTGTGCTGGTCTGTAGTGACTTCATCTGCTTCCACAGCAGTTTACAAAGTGCTCTTCTCTGAACCTATATCATGATTTGTATTACATTTATCTGTGTCCATGTCTTATCACTACAACACTATTGATTATAAACTTGAGGAAAGAGATGATATCTTATTTTTCTCCATGTCTCTCCTAGCCCCATAAGTGTTTTTTGAGTGAATGTATGAATTATCTTTCTGTATTAGAGTGCTACTCATGTCTAAACAACATATATCAATCATTTAGAATTAGAGCATTCTGTCCCCTGAATATTGCTAGACAAATGTTGGTAAACTCTTACTTTTGACTCTCATTATACCAAATTTCATGCTGTCCATTACCCTACTCTAACAATTGTAGTACCTTGAATTTTAATAGTGCAATGGGGGAAATTATAGCTACTTTCCAATCAATTAGACTCTGGATTTATGTTTCAATAAGTGGGTTTGGGAGATACTCTAACCTCATAAAAATAAAACAAAGAAAAAATAATATCCTTCACATATACTCTCTTAGACCCTCTTGCTTATAGTCTTGTAACTTACAAATATAATTTGTTTTTCTTGATTCTATTTTACAATGTGTCAATCCACTAGCATTTACTAAGCACCTACTAGGTGTCAGCCACCATGCTAAGTAAGCACTGGGGATACAGAGAAAGGCAAAAATAGTTCCTACACTGAAGGAGTTCACATTTTAATGGAGGAGAGATCATAGAAAACACTATGTACAAACAAGATATATACAGGATGAATTGGAGTAATCCCATAGGGAAGACACTGAGATTAGAGAGGACTGTGAAAGATTTCTTGAGAAGATGGGACTCTAGCAGAGACTTCAAGGAAGCCCAGAGATAGAGATAATGAAGAGAAGAGTATTCTGGGAATGGGGCACAGATGCTGAAAAGTTTAGTATTGGGAGAATATCTTGTGGGAAGATCAGAAAGAAAGCCATTGTCACTGGATCATATTGTACATGGAGAGGAGTAAAGTGAAAAACTGGAAAGGTAAGGAAGGGGCAAGGTGATGAAGGGATTTAAAAATCAGAGGATTTTGTATTTAATCCTGGTGGTAATACAGAGCTTCTGGACTTTATTGAATGGTGGGGGTAGAGAGTGGTGGTCACATGGCCACAAATAAACTTTAGGAAGATCACTTTGGCAGCTGAGTTGAGGATGGCTGGTACAGGGAGAGAGTTGAGGCAAGGAGAACGATCAGTAGACTATTGTAATTGCTTAGGAATAAGGTGATGAGAGCCAGTACCAAGGTAGTTGTAGGATTTGACAAGAAAAAGTGGTGTATACAAGAGATATTGAGAAGATAGAACTGATGGTACTTTGAAAAAGATTGGATGTGGGGGTGAGTATGGGTGAGGAGTACAGGATGACACTTAAGATTTTGAACCAAGGAGTCTGGTGACACCCTTGGCCAAAATAGGGAAATCAAGAAAAGTGGCAGGCTTGGGGATAAAGATGGGTCTTAGTTCTTGACATAATTACTTTAAGGTATTTAAGGGATGTCTCATTCAGGATGTGACTGAGATAGAAAGTTGGAAATGTAAGACTAGAAGAGAGGAGAGAGGTCAGAGCTGGATAAGTAGATCTGAGAATCTTCTTCAAGAAGATGATGATTGACTCTATTGAATCTGATGAGATCACTAAACAAAATAATGCAGAAGAAGAAGAGAAAAAGACCCAGGATAGAGCCTTGAGGATATACACTCTTAGCAGGAAAGAGCTGGATGAAGATATGATCTGACCTTACTGAAAAATATTTAGGTACACCCTGTTTGGGACTTATACCCTTCTATGCACATTTACTATGAAGTTCTAGAACTAATAGAATGTCATATTTATATAGCACTTTAAAGTTTCCTAAGCATTTTCCTTATTTTCCCCATTTTACTGATTAACAAACTCAGTTTTGAATGGCTGTGATAGTGGTTAGAGTACTAGACTTTGAGTCAGGAATAGCTGAAT
Source organism: Vombatus ursinus (assembly GCF_900497805.2). Lineage (NCBI taxonomy): Eukaryota > Metazoa > Chordata > Mammalia > Diprotodontia > Vombatidae > Vombatus > Vombatus ursinus. The sequence continues at coordinate 6,089,864 of NW_020954642.1, forward strand.
TCAAATCCTGCCTCAGATATTCACTTGCTGTGTGACCCTGGGCTAGTCACTTAACTTATATAAGCCACTGTTGACTCATCTATGAAATCAGGATGATAGTATCACCTGCCTCACAGGGTTATTGTGGGGATCAAATGAAATGACACATGTAAATCATCTGAAAACCTGAAAACATTATATAATGTTGGGTTATCATTATGGTTATTAAGTGACAAAATCATGGTCACACAATTGGTACATATTGAGCCTGGGATGTGAATAGAACTCTAAAAGTCTAAATCCACTACTCTTTTCCCCTTACCAGGCTGCCTTTCTTGGCCTGCTCCTGTGGTAGTCACTGTATACAATATCATCCTTGGTGATGTTCACTGTCAGCCTCTGCTTTAAAATTTGCATGAAGACAGGGGAGAGGAAGGCCAAAAGAAATAAGAAGGAAGTGAAGGGTTGGGAATGGTATCAAACGGGTATTGGCATGTTTCTTTGAGGGAGCAGAATACAAACTGAGGAATATTTGATAAACAGATTCATTACTCCTCTTTCCCCTGCTCCTAGTTCTGCCTGGGCTCTTGACATTTGGCAGGTTCAGTCATTGTGACAAACCATATGTTTCTCCTCTATCTCTTCTCCCTTCTGCCTCTCCAACTTCCTTATAGTTTTTTTTTTACCTCCCAGGGGAACATCTCTGTGATTCTAAACCTACTGCGTGAAGCTAGTTATTGCCACAGCATTCTTATTAAGGAATAAAGTTCCAGTTTTTTCATCATTAATATGCTCGTTCCCTAACTACATTTCATTTCAGGTCACCACAAATAGCATATGGAAAGGGAATGTCCCAGTAAAGAATATGAAAAGGGGATGTTCCAGTAAAGAATATAGCTCATTAAAGTGCAATTCAAACTACTCTAGAGGCTTATTAAGAGAAGGAATTTCCCGTTCATTTGACAAACATTTAAAGAGAACCTAACATATGCAAAACACCTTATTTGGTCACATGGGACATGGGATGGAGGAGATTAAGAAGAATTAGACAGCCCCTTCCCTGAAGGAGGTTGCAATCTAGTAGGAAGGAACAGATGTACACAAATAATTATATTTGGGGATAGAAGTTGCAGGGTGGAGAAATCGTGAAAGGCTTCATGGAAAAAGTATCATCTGGGCTGGGTCTTGAAGTATAGGTATGATTTTAACAGGAAGAGATAAGAGTAAGGTCTGTGGCCAGATGGGCTAAAGTTTATAATTCATGGTGGGGAGGAATGTGAGATCAGGCTTGAAAATTATATTGAAAAAACATTGTTTAGGCCTTTGAATACCAGGATATGGAATTCACCTTCCATTTAGTAGGCAAATGAGGAGCTGTTGCCATGTTTCTTAAATGTGATATGATCGTGTTTATTCTTTAGGAAGATTAATTTGGCAATGATAAATAAGGATGAATTGGAGAGTAGAAAGCATGGAGCTAGAAGGACTTGTTTGGAGGTTATTGTTGCTGTAAACTGATGAATGTAAGAGAGGATGAAGATCTGGCTAGAGTGTTACTGAGGGGAATGCCAAAGATGGGATAGATTAAGGGAATTTTGCACACAAAGATTTTTCAAGATTTGGCACTGGTTATTCCCTATATGAGGAATTCACTCCTTATTTACATGCTTAAATTCCTATTTTCCTTCAAACTTCAGCTCAAACTACTTCCTACATGAAGCCTTTCATGATCTTCCCAGCTGTTTGTGCGTTCTCTCCCCAAAAAAATTGCCTTATTCTTAACGTGTCAATCTGTGTTTTGGATGAGTATGTGTGTGCAGTGGGAGAGCCGGGTCAGAGTCAGTAAGAATACCAAGGCCAGAATCCTTCCAAGCAGGGCTTTATTGTCTTAAAAGCAAAGGGAACCAGGCAGTTCAGGATACTGGTTGGTTGGGTGGAAGGAGAATGGGGACTTGCTTATATCGGAGCTGAAGGGGAAGTGACTTATGAAAATATGCTATGGCATGATCTTTGTGCTGTGCAAGCAAAAAACACTTGTGCCTGTGCTTTACTGGGTCTTCCAGGTGGCTTTCTCGAAATAGCTATACTTTCACTCTCAAGAGTCCCTTCATTATCATATTCATGAGATGTTAATGGAGGCTTTGACATCACATAAGTTACATTGCGCTTGCACAGTCTTGGGAAAGTCCCTGGAGCACAAGGTCGCTGGTGACAGGATGGGCTGAGGGTCTCTAGACCACAAGGTCCCTGGTGATAGGGTCTGCCACAGAATGGTGAGGTTGTCTGTTCAGTAAATGGGGGAAGTAGTTGTCTGCTCAGCATGTGGGGGAAAGGGCTAAGAATATGGGGGAAAGGGTTGTCTCCTCAGCATATGGGGAAAGGATAGGGCCTCAGTGCTGTGGGGGGGGGGAGGGGGAATAGGACTTTGCTGCTCTTATTCAGCCTCTGTGTGTGTGTGTGTGTGTGTGTGTGTGTATGTGTAGTCTCATTTTATAGAAGGGGACTGGACTTGTTTATTTTATAATCTTTCCCCTCTCCAGCACCTAACACATTACTTTACATACAGTAGGAATTTAATAAATGTTTGTTGCTTGATTGGCAACTTATTTTAAGTGGAATTAAGGGAGAAGAAGTCAAAGATGATTTTAATATAAAGGAATGGGTTTGAGGGTTTTAGGAGAGAAGTTTGGATTAGGTGTTTTATGGAATATGAGCATAGTTTGATGAAAATATTAAGATCATGTAAATCCTTCCATTCTGAGTCTGAAATCACTAGCAAACTTCTAATTGTAATTTAATCTCCTGAATAGGATTTACTCACCAGCAGGGATTGCCTGATGTGTATTGACATCAATTCTTTGTCAAATAAATGTCTATTTGTCAATTGATAAATCGGCACTCTGATTTAAAAGTTTATCTCATAAGCTTGATTATTATGAATTGTTTAAACAGGAGCCAATCACTGTCCCAAGCCCGGTCTCCCCCCACTTTGTGAATTGATAAAATCAAGATGAGTGGGAAAATGAGGACCAGGCATTGAACTTATGGTGACCCCGCCAAAATATTGATACTCCAGGTGATCTAGAGTGAGCAATCCAGCCACCTCCCTTTTCATGATTATTTCTTAATTATACTACCTCCGTAATTTGAGCTATCCAAGTAATATTCCCTACTCCCAAAATATCTTTTATCAACTGTGACTACCTGAAATCCCAAATACAGAATACTTATCTTTACCAATATGTCTCCAATTATCCTCGTAAAATGAAAATACCCTTAGCTATTATTACCCTGGTACAAAGAAAATTTTTGACCCTTCCAACCTTTGTAAGAAGGACCTGAAATTGCTTAAGAATTTTAGTTGGGAACTTGGCAAGGTGGTACTCAACTGCAAGGCAACCACCACCACTACAACAACGTAGGTATCTATACAGTGCTGTGATGTTTGATCAGCACTTTACACGCATTTCTTCAATCATTCTTCCCAACAACTTTGTGAGGCTGAAGTTATAGGTATTATTACTTAGTTTTACAAAGGAGGAGAATGAAGCTCAGGGTCAGTTCACAGGGGTCAAAGAGAAGATTCAAACTAAATTCAAAATCTCTGTCAGGGAGAAAACATGATTTTGTTACTTCTTAACTTTGCTGAGTTAGCGTCCATCCTTAAGACATGCTCAAAGTTAATGTGGAAACAACAGGAAAAGAACAACAATCGCTACCACTACCACAATAAAAACAATAGTTTTTTCTGTGTGTGTGTGTGTGTGTGCGTGTGCGTGTGCACACACATGCACACAGGTGCGCATGCGTGTGTTTCCTCCACCAAATGTGCAAAATCTGATCAGGTTGGATTTGTATTAATGATTCTTTCTTTAGAAGCCTTATCTCTTTATTTTTCTGTTTTCATTCCTAAATTTGGATATTTTATCTAGCTTCTTTTCTTTGCCTCCTCTCTTAGGTCCCAAAGTAGTTATAAACTGTAAGTCAAGAGCTGAGTATGGCCCTAAGCCAGAAGTCACCTTCTATGGCAAGCTAAGAACTCTAGAGATTTTTCTGTTTATCATCTGTACAGAAGCACTCTTTAATAGAGAAAACTGTAGTCTTAGAGTCAGAAGATGTAAGCTTAAATTCTGCATATCAAATTTATCACCTCTGTTTGGCTACAGGCGAGTCTCATTACTGCACTGAATGTAGGTTTGTTTATACGTAAAACGGTAGTAATGATCTTTGCATTACCTACATGACTAGGATTTTAAGCTTTGTAAATCTTAAACTTGGGGTGTTGTGTGTGTTTCTGTGTGTATGTCTGTGCCGCCACTCATGTGTTTCTGCATGTCATCTGGGCACCTGTCTGTGTATATCACTAGATCTGAGAACTAGAAAGGACCTTGGAGTCTATTTTGTCTAAAACATGAAAAGGACAGACTGGTTAAGTGAACATTCTACCTCTGCTGGAAGATCTCCAGTGAGGAGAATTTATATCTGTATCTCTTGTATCTATAGATATAGATATATTAAAATATAGAGAGATAGACATAGATATATGAATGTGTATAGATAGAGATAAGCACAGATATATGTGTGTATATACACATATGCATATATACATACATGTATACACATATATACATATATATTTTCTGTTATTTTATTTGTATCAAAATAATCAAATGTGTGAACTTGAGAGAAATTCACCTTCTTCGTCTAGACCAATTGTCTACTTTCTTTTGTTTCTCTAAACTGAAATGTTGCCTTTGCATAGACATGGGTTATATGTTGTTTACACAATAATGAGGGATTTGTGATTATTCTAGCTGTTTTCTCCATCTCTAATGCTTTTTGTTTCCCCCTGTGGTATTTAATCACAACTATAGCTCTTGAATGGTGAAAACAATATGTAACTCATAAACATGCCTTGGGCTGTTTAAAATATTTTATACCCTTTAATACTGACAGAGGTATGCTTGCGACTTTCTCTAGAGTCAAATCTATTCCACTAATTTGCATTTAACAGCCAAATTTCATACTGTTGAGAAATACAGAATTATAAATTCATCCCGTTTGGGTGCTGGGGATACTTTACTATCCACACATTCTTACCTTTCACTGCAGTTTTTATCACTACAAAGTTTGAGTTTTGCCTCAATAGATAATGTCAGCACTTTCATTATTAACTCTTTTTCAGAGGTTCCTAATGGCCTGGCCATAAAAGTTTTTCCTACCCTGGAACCTGGCATGGGAAGTGTCTCAATGATATAAAGCCACCTCTAAGAAAATGAATTTGTCACTTTAGAATGTGAAAATCTCAAGGCAAAAAGTTTCTGCCTTTACAAATGAAAAATGGCAAGTGATTAGTTTGCAGCGCTTTTAATTGCCTTCAGGTTTTTTACCCCATAAAATTTCTCACATATAACCCTATCAGGTTTTTTCCCAAACAAGTTTTGGAACAGATTTTTTTTTTATTACAAAGAACACATGACCTTTCAATGTAGTTGCACTAGGTCCAAATTAATAGTTTAGTTGTATTATGTATTGGATCACATGTGCTATAAAAGGGGACTAATTATGCAGCTACCTGATAGACTAGAAAGGCCCATGGTGAGTTCTTTTGTTTTCCTGGATTCCTAACATTAGGTATTAAATGACATTTAATTAACTAATAAGCCAAATGACAGAGTTGACTCCACAGGAGACTTCTAGTCTGTCTAATTCATAAAATTTGAAGACATCCTAAACATAATGATGGAGCTCAAATGCCAAGCTAAATGTTGTTTTTAAGTAATATTTTGTCAAAAGAGATACTTAATTACTTTCCATTCCTCCAAAATTATTTAATAGATAATTTATAATGTTTATCTGATTTGTTCTTTTCACTTCTGATTCATGGTTTATTAGCCTCTAAAAAGAACATTCCCCTGTGTTCTGAGATCTGAGTTCTAGTGTTGGCTTTTCCACTACCTTGCTGAAAGTTTCTCTAGGCCCGTTTTCTCTCAGATTAACTAAAGTGATTATTGTATGGTAAAGGAGGAATAAGAGACTCGATTTGTTCTACAAAGAAGAGAAATGCAAATTGAAACAACTCTGAGGTTGCACCTCATATGCTTCGATTTGACAAAGACAACAAAAAAATGGGAATAGGCCATATCAGAGGAGCTTTGGGAAGACTGTCACATGACCTATATATTGTTGTAGAACTCTCTATTGTGAAAAACAGTTTAGAATTATACAAGAAAATTAACTAAATGATTCAAGACTTTGTCACAGACAGCCCACTCCTGGGTAAGTAACCCAAGGAGGTAAAAGACAGGACAAAGTTCCAATATTTAATAGAATATTCTTAGAAACAATTGTGTGTGTGTGTGTGTGTGTTTGTGTGTGTTCAAAAAAACCTGGAAACAATATGGATACCTATTTATTATGGAATGTTGTTTTTTTTTTCAATCTTGTATATGAAGGTAATGGGGCTTATTGGGCAGAAAGAAGTAATCCATATGAAGAAGTTAGAGAAACACAGGAAGACTAAGTAAACAAAGCCAAAGGAACAGTGTATGTAACACAAGCCATGTAATAAAAAAATATGGCCAAGATAGAGGTGAAAACCTTACTAAGGTTGTTCTTCTGTTTGCTTATTTTAAAACAAAGAAAGAAATGAGTACTGGATTGGGATTAAGTCCAACTGCTGCTACTGATTAGATAAATGTGCTTGAGCACAAAGTGTCATTTATTTCAACAAATATGTATTAAATGACTGTTGTGTGAAAAGCTCTGTGGTAGGTCTTTAGGAATATTATGACAGTGATAGAAATGACAGAATCCATCCCAAGGAATTACATTGGACTAGGGAATACAACGTGTAAGTAGATAAAAAAAATACAAAATACTTTGAATAGGGAGATTTCTAATAACCAGACTGAAAAAGAATGGTTTTCTACTGGAGGTAGCAAGGGTAAGATGGACTCTGTAGGATACTAGAGATTCTCAGAGGGAGAGCTGGGGAGAAAATATGTCCTAAACACACAAGATAACCTTTACAAAGGCATGGAGGAAGAAGATGTAATACTAAGTACAGGAAACAGCAAATAATCTATTTTGACTGGAATGACCAGTTTGACTAGAATGATAGCAAGGAGAGTAATGAGACAGAAGTTTGGATAGATAGGCTGGAGCAAGATTTTGAAGGTCTTTAACCATATTAATTTCTCTGGGCTTCAGAGGGTTAGACTAACTATTCTTTAAGGCCTCTTTCTGTTCTAACTTTCTATGATTGATTTTGTGAAACCTTTTGAAGAGAAGGTCCTCAATCTTAAAATTTTTGATTCTTCTTTTTCTGATCTGGGGAAAGCACAAAACAAAACAAAGTCATTTTCATAGTACCATAGTTCAGCACCTCACTTTCTGTTTAATGTTTTCACGTGGCCAAAGACAAAAAAAAAGGTTGTAGCACTGGAAAAAATTGCTAGTTTGCACAATAGGTAATATGGTAGAATCCCTGGTGATCTCTCCATCCTTGTCCTTGAAATTTTTGCTGAGGATACAAAGATTCCTGACTTCTAAGCAGTTACACTCTACTTGGGGAAAACACCCACATATTTACAATATTTACAGATGAATATTTACAATATATAGAGAGAGTAAATGATGTCATTGCAGGTGGGTGGGGAGAGCATTGACAACATAGATCTAGCACATGATTTATGTTTTCAAGGGAACCTATGAAGCACAGAGAAACAGAGTGGCTCAAGAATGGAATGTTCTATATACCTCCTGGGGCCCTTTCTGGCTCTGAGATTTCATCATTCACACTAAATCAATGAACACTTTACTATCTAATCCTTCCACATTTCTATTTTTACCAATGATACGTATTTGTGAAACAAATATTTGTGAAACAAATAGTTTTAAGAGAGCATTCTATGGCCACAGAAGAAAGTGAGTCTAACTGGTTCCTTGGCCTTATTGACATTGACTTTTAACTCTTTAGACCAAACAATATGGAAGCTTTGAATAAGAAAATTGTGGGGATATTATAACTGAGTACCACCATTTATGTATAGTTACCCAGCTTCATAACTGTGGAATCATTTTTAACTGACATCTCCATCACCCTCCACATCTATTTTAGTTGTCAAAACCTGTCATTATATCCATCTCTTTCTCCTAATTCCCTTAACCATCATCCTGATTCCAGCTCTCATTACTACTCATTTGGACCATTTTAACACCCTTCTAATTGCTTCATTTTTCATAAAGCTGCCAAAATAATATTTTGTAAATCTTACCATATCATATCCATACTCAAAAATTTCAGTAGCTTCCTGTTGCCTATAGAAAATTTCTTAGCCTGGAATGCAAGACTCTCTGAACTTTAGATCCAACTTACTCTTCAGACCATATTTGATATTACTTCCATTCACATAATTTAAGTTAAACCAAAATGGGTTTGCTGTTTTCCCAAACTTAACATTCTTTTTTTTTTCAACCTTCATGCAACTATATACATGTAAACTTAGAATGCATGCCCTCTTCATTTCTGCCTTTTGATAATCTTCACCAAATTGTCATAGTATCAGAATTGGAAGGTGCCTCAGAGGCCCTTCACTTCTATCTGACCAATATTCTATCGTTTATCATCCATAACAAGAGATTATCCTATTCTTATTCATAGGCTTCAAGTTAGGGTAAACATACTGCTTCCCAAGGTATCCCATTCTATTACTTAGCTCTGATTGTTAGAATTTTTTTTCTTATAGCTAGCTTAAATCTGCCTTTTGCAACTCCCACCCATTTCTTTTAGCATTGACTTCTTAGACTAAGCAGAATCACTTTAATCCCTCTCATACATGTCACTAGAATACTTGAAAATGTCTGTTATGCTCCCTGGGTCTTCCCCAACACTAAAACAGTTTAATCTCTTTCAGGAAAAAAACAAACAAACAAACAAACAAAAAAACCTTAGTTCTTTGTATCTATCATTTGATATAGTCTTCATGCCCTTTACAGCACTGGTCATCTTCATCTGGATATTCTCCAGCTTGTCATAGTTCTTTCTAAATTGTGTAGTTTAGAACTGAAGAAAATAAAGCCTAACCAGGGCAGAGTAAAAGGAGACAATCATATTCCATGTTCTAAACACTTTCTTAGTTTAGCCTACAATTCTATTAGTTCTATGTTTAGACATGTCATATTCATTCACTTATTTGTTCATTTATCTATCTATCTATCTACCTATCTATCTATCTATATTGAACTTTTAATCCAGTACATAAAATTCTTCATTTTTTTTAAAAGATGAATTGTAACCTCTCTCATATATACCTCTTCTCCTCTAATAATTCCGCCATCCCAGTGCAGGCCTTCATCACCTCACACCTACTATATTGCAATATCCCACTTATGAGTCTACCTGCCTTAAATCTTTCCTCACTCCAATTCATCCTCCATTCAGCTGAGAAAGTGATTTTGCAAAAGCACAGGTTTGATCACTATGCAATAAACTACAGTTGTTCCTTATTACCTCCAGGATCAATGTCCATGTGGAAGGAAAGGGGTATATTTGGTATTCAAAGCCATTTAGAATTCTATCCTTACACACATTTCTTTTCTTTTTATACCTTATTCTCTGCCATCTATTCTTCACTCTAGCAACACTGGCCTTCTTGCTTTCCATGAACAAGACACTCTATTTTTGGCTCTTGGCATTTTCTCTGGTCATTCCTCATTCCTGGAATGCTTAAAAAAAAAAAAAGAAAGAAAAAAAAGAAAAAAGAAAAGAAAAGAAAGAAAGAAAAGAAAAGAAAAGAAGTACTTGCAACCTCATGATAAAGTGATGATGTACTAATATGCAGAGTAAGAAACACTTTTGATATAATCAATGTGGGAATATATTTTAACCATCTATACTTATTTAATAGGTTCTTCATTTCTTTCTTTTCAGTGGATAGATAGAGATGGGAAAGACAATCAATCTAATGTTTATTAAGTGCCTACTATGTGCCAGTCACTGTCCTAAGTACTGAGGATACAAGGAAATTCAAAACACAGTGCCTGCTTTCAAGAAACTCATAGTATAAAGGAGGGAAATTGGTACAAACAATTGTGTCCAAATAAACTCTTACAGGATAAATTAGAAACAATCAACAGAAGGAAGTCACTAAATTTAAGAGGATGACTTACCCAGATTTCTTTTCGTTTTTGGTGAGGCAATAGGGGTTAAATGACTTACCCAGAGTCATACAGCTAGTAAGTGTTATATGTCTGAGGTTAGATTTGAAATCAGGTTCTCCTGACTCCAGGGCCAGTGCTCTATCCACTGTGTCACCTAGCTGCTGGAATTTGAAGAAAGCAACAAAGCAGGGAGGAGGAGTTCAATGCTGGGGGGGGGGAGGAAGGGGGGTGGTAGGATGAGGAGGGAGAGGAGAACATTCCAAGCATAAAGGATAGCCAATGAAAATGCCTAGAATTAGGAAATGAAATTCTTTGAATAATTCCTTGCACTGTGTCACTGTATCACAATGTGTGTGTGTGTGTGTGTTGTGTATGGGGAATGTATAGTATAAGGGGGAAAGGGGAAGGTCATGAAGCGTTTTGAATGTCAATGCATTTTATATTTGATCTTGGAGGTGATAGTGAACCATTGAAATTTATTGAGTGAGGGAGGGGTGTGTTACATGGCTAGACCTGAGCTTTAGGAAAATCACTTTGACAACACAAGGCAGGATATACTGAAGTGGAGAAAGACTAGCAGCCTATTGCAATAGTTCAAAGATGAAGCAGCCAGCGTGGTGACCAGTGAAATAGAGAAAGGAATGTTTTGGTGGCCATCTTCCCTTCTGTTTTTTATATTTTCCATGTGAGTTTCTCAGCTTACATTTTAAGTTTTTTAATCTATTCTATTCCCTCTGAGGGTTTTGTTTTTTTTTTTTTTTGGTAGCACTGGTCTTTTTTTCCCCCATATGTTTCCATAGCGTTCACTTTCTGATCTTCCTCCTTTGGATAGGGGTGTACCTCAAAGCTATCATGGCTACTTTCAGTATTAAGTTATTCACTATTAAAAGTGCTAATTAAATAGCATCTGTCCCCTAGAGGTGGAAAGAGGTGGCAGTAGTAGTCCAGTTGAAAGCCAGTACCCTTACCTTTAGGCCTTGTCCAGCCCAACAAACACTTCCATCCATTATTTAGTTCTCTGCTTGAACACTGTCATATTGCCCAAGGCCAAACACTATCTTGTATTCCTCTATTTTCTCATCCTCTGCAAGGTGGTGAATAGAATTAAATTCTGTTGCTTCTTGGTCTTTAATGATATAATTAGGTAGGCACAGGGCCAAGAATAAAGCAGCAGCATGGAAATTTCTGAGTAAATCTAAGAGAACTGGCAGGTGGGTTAGGGTAAACACTCTGATAATTCATGGGGGGAAGGATGGTAGGGAGAGCTTAATGAGAAAGTTAGAGATTAGCATTCTATTCTGTTAATTCATAAGACTGTTATTTTGTTAGGCTTCTTAGTGTCTTGGCTTTGGATAGTGATGATTTTTCCTCCCTCTAATGCATATCTCCACTTTGAGGAATTTTTTGAGAATTAGTGAGGACTGGAGAAAATGTCTTCCATCTTGTTTATCAAGCAACCTGTAAGTCAGGCAAGCAATACATTTTATATGGTTTCATTTAGTGATAGTAATAGTCACACTTGTGTATTTCTACTGACCTTAAACTGATTCAGAATATAGTCAATTCTTCTGTCATACTTGTTTGAAAACAAGAATTTGTTCTCATCTAAATTTCACATTATGTGTGATTTTGTTGGCAAGTTTGGATAACACCACTCTACAATAACTCACAAACCGCAACCATTCCCATGCCCCTTTCCACAAGCAAAGTCAGGTCTTTTTCAAGGAAAAGTGCTATATTCATCTTCTCTCTTCTAGTGCAATAGGAGATGTGGGCAAAGGAGGGCTGCTCTGTACCCAAAAAGTCTACCCCCACTGAGGGGTGGTGTTGCCCATTGAGGCCATCCTTTTAGATATAAACTTTTCAAGTTAGGGTGCCCATAGGAACCACAGCACAGGACTAGGAGAGCAGATGTCACTATTTATTATAGTATTTATGTTTTTCTTAACCATTTAACGTATAAAATTATCCTTCCATTTCTATTAGACTTCTCTCTATATATATTTTAAAAAAAATGTTAACTGACAAGGTTTTTGAGTGCTGTGTCCCTAATCCCACTGTCCACATCAACCCTGTGTTTTTTATTGCATGATTTTATGTAGCATAGTGATTTTTAGGAATGAACGCAATGGTTATAGCAGAACTGATTGTATATGACCATGACCAGTTGAAACTGTGTTGAACTGGTTTCCTCACCTTTAGTTTGATTTTTGTCGGCTGAGTGCTACACTTCATGCCTCACACACACACATTTGTTTCATTGTTCTCTTGTGCTGTAGTTTTTATTCTGTGGTTTATGAGAGTGTAAATTATTCTGAAGAGGAATGAAAAGTTTCAGCTTTTAAAGAGCAAACTGTAATGACTCAGGGACATTTTAGTGACTTTATAGGGAAGTCAAGTATTTTAATAGTAATTCAAGCTCATGATAAAACAACATTAATTGGTTCGAAGTATGAAAGAAAGCTAGTTCAAATACAAACAAAAGCAAGATGCCTAAAACTACCAAACAATTGCTGCAAAACAGCCTAAAGCATTCTCACAATATGAATAAATATCTTCAGATGGACCTGACATCCTAAGGGATTATTGATGACTATTATACTTCCTTGAATACCTCTTAATGTTGGAAGAAGGGTAAGAAGATGTTGTTATCAAAAACAGCTTCTAAACATTGATATAAAGGAAACGGAAAAAGGAAAACTTGTGATGGGAAAGACAATGCAAAGATAGAACACTGAAGATTGGAGAAATGTGATTTTTACTGATAAAATTAACATTTTCATTCAAAACTACACTAAAACTGTCATTAGAAGACCTCTAGGTAAGTTCATAAGACCTGGGCATTTTCATCTGATCTTCAAATGTCCTATTGGGTGCTTTTTACTTCCTCTAGTTCTTTAAATCTACTTCTCTATTGAGGGAATGAAGAACTCTGATAAACATATTGATAAACATTATCAAGAAGTATTATTATCCTGGAATTACAGAAATTCCCAAAAGAAACAGAAGACTGCAATATAACTTTGTACCATGTCATATATCCAGAAAGATTAAGAAATTTATCCAAGAAATGGAGATAAACATGCTTCGATGGACTGGGAAATCATCTCATTTTAGACTCATTGAAATTATTCCACTATTTTCAATTCAATTATTTTGCTTTGAACCAATTTACTTGCACAGAACTTCAATGTCTTACAGTAAAAGTTTAGTACAAATTTTGTGTATATTCCCAAACTGATTTCTAGAATGGTTAAATCACTTCATAGCTCCACCAACTGCTTTTAAATGTTTGTCCTCTCAAAACCTCTCTAAGTATTATTTTACTTTTTTTGGTCATCTTTTTATATTTGATGATCTGATGAGTACAAGAGAAACCTCAGAGCTTTTTAAATTTATATTTATTTTATTCAAAATTACCTGGAGTGCTTTTACCCTGTTGTTGATAATGTGCATTTCTTTATTCGAAAACTATCTGTTCACCCACTGTGACTACTTCCTTATCGGGTTACATTTGTTCTTTTATATTTGCATCAATTCTTTTTAAATCATGAATATTAGCCCATTATTGGGGAAAGTCTCCAGTATTTTTTAAAAATGTTATAACACCTGTTATCAGTCTCCTTTCTTCCTATAGGGAGCTAAATGGATAGAGTGGTGGGCCTGGAGTTCAAATCTGACCTCCAACACTATATTTGTGACTCAGGGCAATTCACTTAACCTCTGTTTGCCTCAGTTTCCTTGTATATAAAATGGGAAAAATAATAGCACCTACCTCCCAGGGTTTTTGAGAGTATCAAATGAGGTAAGAATTATAAAGTGCTTAGCACAATTATTGGCACATAAGTACTATATAATGTTAGTTATTATTATTGTTATTATTATTATTATTATTATTATTATTCACAGATCATTTTTAATAAGCCCTGCACCATAAAGGCTTGAATAGACTCTACAATCACCATAATCTTCTCAAATGATGCCCAAGTTTTGACTAATTTGAGGGCCTCAACCCTCAGAGGTATAAGATGGTCCTTCTTAGACTCTGCTGTGGAGTTAACTTGAAATGATGTCAAACAATGTAACAGCCATAAAGGATGCTGGATGTATGTGCTGGATCAGCATTCCAGCAAACTCTGTGAGGGAAGTGCCAGGAGTGTCAGGGAGCTGAGGAGATAGGAAATGGAAGTTTCTGTCATTATTTTCTACAATAATTACTTTGTGCTAATGTTTTTTTTTTCCCATTCTTGATGGCTTTATTACATCATTGAGCACATTTTTATTGAGTTGAGGTGGTTAAAGGGAAGCTGAGCCTGAACTACTTTTTCTCCTAAATTTTACCATATGGCCAATAAAAATTCTCTTGAATTGTTCTTGATTGAGTTGTCCTGGCTTTTGATTGTCAGCATTACTCTTTCTAGGAGCTCACAAATTTTTCATTGTTCAGTTATTTTAGTCATATGTGACTCTTTATGACCCCATTTGGGGTTTTCTTGGCAAAGATACTGGAGTGGTTTGACATTTCCTTCTCCAGTTCATTTCACAGATGAAGAAATTAAGGGAAAGAGAGTAACCAGGGTCACCAGATCACACAGCTAATAAGTGTCTGAGGCCAGATTTGAATAAGTCTTCCTGACTTCATGGCCTGGCACTCTATCCACTGTGCCACCTAGGTACTCCTATTATTTTGTGCCTGCTCACAAATTATCCACTTACTGCTGTTATCTAGAATTTTACTGGGAATACAAGTTGAGCTCATAATGTTTAGTGTGCTGGTAACACTCTCTTTATTAAAAATGGGCCTTTTGACCATGCATAGTCAAGAATTATATCCCAGTTCTTTGAGATCACCCTTCTCACTGTCATTTACTAGCATCAGATCCATTGAATGCAATGGACCTTTTCTTGCCCCCAAACCTGGCCAAACGAACAAGCAAGCAAATAAAAATACAGTTTTGTCATCCTTAGCATTTTGGATTATTTTCAGTTTCTTCTGGGATTTAGAGCTACTGATGTTTCCCAGCATTAGAGGCTCTTAGATCTACAGCTATAAGGGATCTTGGAGAATATCTAGTCCAAACTTTTTGTTTTGAGGATGAGAAAATTGAGGCCCAGGAACATTAATTGATTTGCCCAAGGTCAAGGTCAAATGTCAAAAGAAAGAGGGGAATCCAAATTCTAGGACTCCAGAGTCAGTGCTCTTTCTATGTACTGTCATCGATTTCTTGCTCTTGCTTCCGTTTTTCTATATCTTTTTAAATTCTGACTTTGCCAATCAGCTGCGTATATATCTACAGCTCCTAAAGCAGCTGTCCTATTTTCTCCCTATCAGAATAATTTCTGTGGTATCTCCAGAATTTCCCCTGTGTCACACCCTTAAAGCTACTTCCCTAACTTCCACTCACCTTAATGGGCTGGATCCTCAGTTTACTTTCTGTAACTTCCTCAGCATTGTGGGAGTAACCCCTGAAAGTCATTGAGGTTTATAGTTCTGTCACTCATGGGAACTCACTTGTTTGCTTCTCTGAGCACAGTAGGCTCAAACATATTTAAGTGGTAGGGAGGAATATGAATGGAGAACACATGTAGATGAGGGGTGACTTGCATCTTCTAGTTATTAGGAGTTCTTTTCTCCCTCTTCTTGGGAAAGGTGTTTGCCTTTAACATATTACTCTTTACTCTTAGCTTACACATCGTCTCTTATTAGGCTTTGTAGTTAGCATGATCAATACTGAGGAAGAAAGAGAGCACGGGCAGGGGGACACTTCACCTTCTCAAATGATTACCTCTTACTAGAATCTTCAGTTATCAAATTTGGAGTCCCCCATCATCAGTGCACATGGCTCCCCTCTAACTTGTTGCATTTGTATGTAGGCCAAGAGGCATGACTTCATTTTCTAAACCATTGCGAGGTATCTCATTTGTGTTATCATCTGTATTTTATCTGATAGCTGAAAAGTCCTTAGATATTTTCGAATCGATTTAGAACTTATTCACAAAGAGGAATATCACCTTCGGTGTGAGGGCTTACTGAGCCCTTTTCAGGGCTGCTCGTGCCCCTTTTGTGTTTACCTAGCACTCAGCTCTCACCTTTGGCTCCAAAAAGCTATAACATTCACAATGGCCTCACTCTGCTAAACCATCTTGGCAGATGGCCTAAATCAGGTTGAGGATAACTGACAGACCTCATACCTGTTAGTGAGTCAGGGGGATGTCTACCCTAAGCATGTGAAGACTTCTCCCAGCAGAGGATGCATGGATGAGAACAGTTTGTTCCAATAGCTGTAAAGGTGGCTGAATCAGGCGCTGTGGAACACTTAGAACTTGGTCAGACATCAAAGACACCAAGGTTTTCTGCAGCATCCTGGGCCATTGCCAGTCATCTTGACTTTTGTCTTACCATTGGACTTTGATGTTTCTGGAAAAGAGGGCGAGGCTGACAACTTTTTGTGACTCTGCCTCACTTTAATTCAACTCATGAACAAGTCAAGACATCACTCTATAATGTCACTGGTTTTCTTAGAAAATAAAGGACAAACAACAATATTTTATATTGATTAATTGAGTGTCTTGGTTATTTGTAATTAATGGAAGTAGTAAATCCCTTCACCTACATATACTTGAGATATTCTCATTTCTCTTGGCTGAATTTCCCTGACAAAAAAAAATATCCCAATGGACACTTTCTCTAAACATGTTGAAATCAACTAACCTAAAAATTCAATATCTACATCAGACAATATGCAGGTTTATCCTCTATCATGATCACCAAATTGATGATTTTCACTTTCTCTAAAATTTCCTATCATTTCTGCTTTAGCAACCTGTCTCTCCTTATCTGTCAGATTCTAGTACTGTTTTCTCTTGTCCTTTCCTCCATTTATTGAAGGATTAACTACCACTAAATTAAATTGAAAGAACATGCTCTTCCTCTCTCTGTTAACCTTTTCACTCCCTACCTTGTATTATTCTTAACTTCATCCAGATTAGACCTCACAAGGAGATGTAAATTCCTTAAAGAGGGTCTTCCATATAAAAATGATAGACACTGATGCACCACCTTACAAATATTTTCTCATTTGATGATTTCAACAACCCTGGGAAGAAAAACTTCAAATATTAGCCTCATTTTAAAAATTAGGAACCTCAGGGCAGCTAAGTGGTACAGTGGATAGAGCTCTGGCCTTGGTGTCAGGAGGATCTGAGTTTAAATCTGGTCTCGGACACTTGACACTTGCTAGCTCTGTGACCCTGGGCAAGTCACTTAACCCCAATTGCCTCACCAAAAAAAAAAAAAAATTAGGAACCTTTGAGGCTTAGAGAAATTGAATGACTTGTTCTGGTTCATACAACTGATAAATATGAGAGGCAGGATTTGAACTGAGGTTTTCCTGACTCTGGATCCAGCACTCTCTCAATCTCAATCTCTATCACTTAATAAATAGTCATTAAATCAAATTAATTTGAATGGAAGGGAATTTTTTGATCATCTCCATAGCATTCATTGAATGTTATCTGGAGATAATTTCTCACAATACAAAAGAAAGTACATTCTGTTGAGTAGGTCAAATCTTTGTGTATAAATTATCTTCTGTTTTAAACTATGCATATCGTAAAAGATAAGAGTTTTAATCTTTCTGAAATAATAAAAATAAGAAGGATCATTTTTGTTTGTACTTAAAAATATTTATTTGTTGTAGTCAGACAAATTCTACTTTCTCATCTTCATTGAGAACACAAGAAAAACAAAACCCTTGTTATAAACACATATAGTCAATCAAATCAAATTTCCACATTGGCCAAATTAAAAAAAAAAAGTTTCATTCAATGCACTGAATCCTTCACCTCTCTGTCAGGAGGTGTATGGCACGTTTCATCATTAGTTCTCTTGAGTAATGGCTTGCCATTACATGAGTAAAGAGTTCCATCATATTTGTATAACATATTTTTTCATCCATTTCCAATTTGTGGGATCTTCCTCAGATTCTCATTGCCACCTCAAAAAGAGCAGTGCATATTTTTGTCTATCTTTAGAGTGTGTTTTGCTTTAAAGTAATCCTTCCCTTGAAATACCCTCCCCTTAATTCTCCTCATCTCTTCTCTTCTTTCTTTCCTATTTTCCTGTTGAATGAAACATACTTCTGTACCCAGCTGTGTGCACATGTGTATTCTTCCTACTTTTGACCACTTCAGATAAGAATGAGTGTTGAATGCTAGATGCCAATCCCCACCACTCTTTTTTGTTTGTAGAGATGTCTATGTTCGCACCATGATTATGTGAAATAATTTTCCTTAACCTTTGTTTCCTCCATCCTACCCCCCCAGGACATTGCTCTTCACCATCAATTCTTTTCTTAAGATCAGCAAGACATAATAGAAGCCATTTCCAGTTCTTGTCTAATTGGATTCCTTTTATGACCCATGATGATGATGGGGTTTAAAGGAGACATATGCATCTTCATATATTTGAAAATAAGTATTTTGTTCTTGTTTATTATTTTCTAATTATTCATTTATGTTTATCTTTTCATGATTCTCTTCACTCCTGTGTTTGAACTTAAAATTTTCTTTATAGTGCTGGTCTTTTCATCAGGCATTCTTGAAAATCTATTTCATTAAAGGTTTATTTTCCCCCAGTAGCATTATACTAAGTTTTCCTGGGTAAGTTCTTGACTATAAGCCCATATCCTTTCCCTACTGAAATAGGGTATTCCACATTCTCTGCTCCTTTCTAGTGGTGGCTGTTAGTATGATCCTGACTGATTTCCTGCTACTTGAATTCTTTCTTGCTGGCTGCTTGTAGTACTTTTTTTCTTTGAAATGGAAATCTTGGATTAAATTTGAGTTCCAAAATCTCTCCCTTCCCCTACACTGAGAAGGCAAGCAATATGATATCAATTATATATACAAAATCATGCAAAACATTTCCTTATTAACCGCATTTCAAAAAAAAAGCCAAGAAAAACTAAGTGAAAAATTATTCTTCAATTTGCACTCAGAGTTCATCAGTTCTCTCTCTGGAGGTACAAAACATTTTTTTCATCATGAGTCCTTTGGAATTTTCTTGGAACATTGCATTGATCAGAGTAGCCAAGTCTTTCCCAGCTAATCATCATTATAACATTGTTGTTACTGTGCTTAACGATCTCCTGGTTCTTCTCACTTTACTTTGCAACTGTTCATATAGGTCTTGCCTTTTTTCTTCTGAAAACTGCCCCCCCCATTTCCCAACAATAGTACTCCATCAAAATCATATGCCACACTTTGTTCAGCTATTCTCCAATTGATTAGCATCCGCTCTCTATCTGATACTTTACCACCACAAAAAGAGCTATTGTAAATATTTTTTGCACATATAGGTTGTTTCCTGGGTTAAAGGTTATGCAAAATTTTATAGGCCTTTGGGCTTCATTCCAAATCGTTTTTCAGAATGGTTGGGCTGGTTCACTAGTCCATTAGTGTACATATTTTTCCCTCATTTTCTCTAACATTTCTCATTTCTGATAAGTATGAGGTGGTACCTCAGATCAGTTTTGTCTTTTTCTAATCAGTAGTCATTTAGAGGAGTTTTTCATATGACTATAGAAAGATTTGATTTCTTCTTCTGAAAACTATTTATATCCTTTGACAATTTATGAAATGGGGAATCGATCTTATTTTTAGAAATTTGACTCTTTTATTTTCAGTATGTATTTGAGAAATGAGGCCTTTCAAAATGAGAAACTTGCTGTAAAAATTTTTAATATTGCTTCATTGTCTATGGTAACTTTCAGCAAAATGTAGTTTCCCTGATTTCCCCTTTTAATTGAATCTATTTTTGGTTTTGCTTTGTCTGAGATTGTGTTGCTACCTCTACCTCTTTTTCTTGAGCTGAATCATTTTAGATTCTGCTCCAGCCCTTTATTTTGACACTCTGTATGTCTTTCTGTTTCAAATGTACCTCTTAAAAAATATTGTTGGATTCTGGTTTCTAATCCATTTTGCTATCTACTTTTGTTTTTTGAGTGAGCTTTTTTTTTTGATCACGTCTTTCAGGTAGTCCTTGATCTATTTTCCAAGTCTGTTGTTTTTCTGATGAGGTATTTCACATTTTCTTCTTTTTTTTTCATTCTTTTGATTTTATTATTATTATTTTTTGTTTCTTTATGTCTCATGGAGTCATGAGCTTCCACTTTCCCAATTCTAATTTTTAAGGAATTATTATTGTTTTTTAGTGAGATTTTGTACTTCTTTTCCCATTTGGTCAAGTAAGGCATTCTTTTATTCAGTATTTGTGTGTGTGTGTGTGTGTGTGTGTGTGTGTTTGTGTGTGTATGTATGTGTCTGTGTATGTGTCTTTTACCAAACTCTTTTCACACTTTTCTTCCATCACTGTCATTTCTTTTCTCAATTTTTCCTCTACCACTCTTAGCTTTTCCTTTAACTCTTCCAGAAATTCTTGTTGGTTTTGTGTCCAGTTAGCATTTTTTCTTTGATTCTTTGTTTATAGCTATTTTCACATTGTTGTCTTCTGTGTTTATGTCTTGGTCTTCCCTGCCACCACAGTAACTTTTTATGGTCAAATTCTTTTTGTTTTGTTTTTGCTTATTTTTTCCTACCTATTTCTTCACTTCAAACCTTATATTAAAGTTGGGCTTTGCTCACCTAGGGGTGAGAAGGCACTGTCCCAAGCTTCAGACTTTTTTTTTTTAAGATATGTAAACAAGTTTATCTTTTAATCCCAGTGCCTGAGTTCAACAAAGACACAAGGCTCTCCTCAAATTTATTTAGAACCCAATTCCAAAGTTGAAAAACTGACATGTTCAAAGATGAAGTGTTTCCGTGTCAAAAATCAACTTTCCTTTAAAAACAAAATTTTTTTCTATTGTCAATCTGTGCTAGATTTCTTTGTATCTGCTGTACCCATTTCAAGAAATGGGGGGGGGGAAGGGAAGGAGAGAGTGATGTTGAGTAGCTGCATATTTCCAACTTAGTAAACCTTGGAGTGAACACATGGCAAACCCAGGCAGGAATTCTGTTTTTCACCTGATCCAGCCACCTTTGGAGTACAGGTTGGCTATATATGTCTTTGTCCTCCCCTTCCCTCAGATCCTGGTAAAAGTGCCAATTAGGAACCTGGCACACCTATTGTAAAAATCTGTTTATAGTCCTGGCTAAGAAAACAAAGGTAGGTTTCTGAAAAAGAACTCTAGGTAGGAGTCTCTCTCTCTCTTTTTTTTAAGTTTCCTACAGTGAAATGGG
Organism: Vombatus ursinus; assembly: GCF_900497805.2. Taxonomy (NCBI): domain Eukaryota; kingdom Metazoa; phylum Chordata; class Mammalia; order Diprotodontia; family Vombatidae; genus Vombatus; species Vombatus ursinus. The sequence goes on from NW_020954642.1 coordinate 6,111,248, forward strand.
GAATTCTTTGGTTTCAGCCAGAATGATTCTCCATTGGTGAACCAGGTTCAGCTTTGCCTCACATCAGTGTGGTTACTATGCAAGAGCAAGAATGAACTTTGGAGAGATACTCTGCTGGATTGACCTACTGATGTCCAGGACTTCAGTGGAACCAGATTCTTAGTTCACATTCGAGAGCCTCGTTGCTGAAGAATCTTTGTATTCTCACTAGGCTCTATGACAATACCATTAATAGAGTTATTAAGCTCCTTGGAGAGAACACAGAGGAATTCTGTCTGATCCTCATTTCCATAGCTATGGGAAGACCCTAGATGTTTACCTAGCTAAGGCCCCTGGTTCCCTGCATCCACAAGTGCTCTTTACCTAGGAACTATGACCAGGACCCCTGCTCCCTTGTGACTGATCCCCAACACCCCTCTCTGCCCTGGGACTGTGAGCCAGGGCAATAGAGTCACCAGTTAGTGGCAGCTGTAGCCAAGGCTAGCAAAGGATTCTTTGTATTCTCTTTCTGATCAGTTGTGCAACCTTTTACCTTCTCTAGGCTGAGAGCTCCTAAAGATGCTCATGCTGCAGCCACTATTGCTGTCACTTCACGTGTAGAATCTTCCACCCTGATATCACATACTTTTCCTGCTGACCTCCTAAGCTTTCTTAAATCAGAAAAATATCTTACCCTGACTTTTTATTGACTCTATTACTCTAAAATTTGATTTGAGGTGTTATTTAAAGTTATTTAGAGGGGAATGATTAAAGAGTTCAACTGGGTTGCCTCTAATCTACTAATTCACCGTCTTTGATCAGTTTTCTTTTAAGTTTTCTTGAAATAAGATGTCTAAGTCCTTTTATTTTTATTTTTTTTACATCATGGTGTTCAAATACACCAATGATTCCTAGATTTTTTTTTCTTGATCTGTTTTACAAGTCAGTTTTTTTACAAGTCAGCCAAAAGAGGCACCTTACATTTTCTTCTATATATTTAATCCCTTTATCTTATTATTTCTTGTTGTCATCCTACATAGTCATTGGCTCGTGTTTGGTCTGTTCTAATTGTCTGGGGGTTTATTGAATGGACAATGTTTTTTCCGTCTTTAACCAAGCTATTCATCGTCTTTCCAATTCTTTCTTACATAGATTTCACTTATTTTCCATTTTTTCCTCAAGAACTATTATTTCATTCATAAGCACATTTTAATGCTTTTTAAAAAGCATTAACTCTGCTTTATCACTTCCAGGAATTCAAGTTGGATTTTTTCCAAGCTGCTTTTTTTTCCCCCCTCTGAGACTTTGCTTGTAGATGGTATGCAAGGAAGGTCTGGGCAAATTCTGTTGCAGCTTTCTTGGGCTATTCTGATTGTGTTATTGTAGGATCTCCTCAGAATTGACTATTCTAGGGTGAAGTTTGATTGCTGCCCACCTACTTGGAGGGCTATAAGTTGTCATCTTGGGTTTTAGTCTCAATAGTATCAGATTGCTGCTAAACTCAGCCCTTATTAGCCATCTAGAAAGCTTTGCTGGTGCTTCTGTGTGCCTGGGGTCTGAGCTACATCATTGCTGCTGCTGCTGCTGCTGCTGCTGCTGCTGCAATCAAAACATTCTCCTTTCCAAGTGTACTGCCCAGAGCCTTCTTACCAAGTAATTCTCCCACCTTCTCCATAAGTACCCTTCTTATTCTACTTTGGATAAGTCAACTGAAATTAAGCAGTGGGCAAAAAAGCTACCAGTTTACACCTGTCTCTACCCCAGTGCCCTGGTGTAGGTCTAATGGTGCCACTAGCCCTTATGTGTATTCTCTCCGTGGGTGCTGGAGTTCTCATGGATGTGTTTCTGCCTCAACCCTGCCCTCAGTGTCTGTAGACCCTGCATAATTCCCTGTTTGTCTACCTATGCTGAGCTGGAAAAATGAGTCACTGTGACTTTTTCTTTATTCCCCCCATCAAGATTCTCTCATATATTTTCTGCATCTTTTTGGAAGAGAAGGGAACTTGGCTATACTCATTTCTATGCCTCTGCAATCTTGACTCAGAATCTCATTTGTGTTAATGTATTACTTCCTTAGAGATTCTAGAGAATCATGAAATCAATCCATATTTTTTGGCAAGGGGAGTATAGTGTTGTATATTAGAAAGAGTTAGAGCCTGATCTTCACCAATTAGTAACAAGATTTCTTCACAAGTCATTTAGCCTTCCTGAGTCTCAGTTTCCCCTTGTATAATATAGGAATAATACTAACTACTGTTCTGCCCAGTTGGTAGAGATCATTGTGAGGATCAAAACAAAGCACAAAGTGTTTCAAAAACTGGAATGCTCTCCAACTTTGTGTACTGTTATATGTGATCTTTTGTAGTTCTTACAACTAATACTTTCATTGATTAAAGTTGGTTCAAATTATACATTGATCCTTGTTAATTTATGGGGAAAATAGATTTGATGTTAGAATAAAAGTAGGTCTGTTTAATCAATTACCTCATTTCTGTGTGACACTTTAATAATCATCCAAAGGTTTCCAAAATATGTCAATATATGACATTTTAACATCTCTCTTTATTATTTCATCCTGTTGGAGCATCATTATTTCTTCAAAGTTTAATAATCTAATTATTCATTTGTTATGGTATTTAAGTAGTAAGAATCACATCATTTTATTGTTTGAAACTATCTAGGTTTTATTTAGATTGAGTTTTTCAGAGTATTTTTCTTTATCATTGATAGAATAAAATATTTTTAAAATAATTGGGAACTGAGTTGAATTGAAACGTTGGTTGCCTGAACATTTCACTAATTGTGGAGTTATATCATTTTGTAATTGATTTAATAGACTTTAAAGTTGTCTGGTCTAATACAAAAGGAAAAAACAAAAAAACACCTGAGAGAATAAAAGAGTGAGAATTACTTCTTTATTCCAACAGCAAAAACCTTTTTATACCTCACAAAGGCTGGAGACTCCATCATTAACTCACATTGTATTGAAAGATAATGACACAAAAGTATGAGTGGAAAATGAACTTTTAGTTTTTCACAAGTTACTTAAATGTAGATTTTTCTCTTTAATTTTGGTCAGTAGATTGTACAAATTTTTCTTCCTGAGAAATTTGATGGAGTAGAATGGTTAAGAATTGAGGGCTTTTATGAAAGGTCACTTATGACATAGACAGTCTATTTTGTTGGTAAGCTATCCTCCCACTACCTTGGAAGTGATTCCCTCTGTGATCTAAGTGGCTTTCCCTCTAGGAACAAAATAAAAGGAAAGCAATGCAGTCTTTATACTCCCTTCACTCTAGGTGTCTCTCATACAAAGAATATCACCAGGGTATGCTGAGAAACAGCGGCAGAGATACAAGTCTAGAGTGCAGCAGCATTCTGAGACAGGGTGCCTTCTTTTAAGGAAAGACATCAGAAGGCTTTTGAGGCCTAGAAGCATCTTTGAGGAGCACTGTATTTGTAAAGAGATGCTGTGGCCAAAACCACAGGGCAGCCTTTAAATGAAAGCTGTGTTGAAAAGTTAGGTGGTCTGTTGTTGCTACTGATGTATAAAGGTATCCCTGAAATTGGGTGCTTATGTGTTCACTGAATGTGAAAAAAAGAAGAGTAAATCCATTGCAAAATCTTCTTTCTTCTTCCACAACAGCTCTCCAATAAGTTCCCTTTTCTCCATTCATATAGCTATTACTGTGGTTCAGACCCTCATTATTTTTTTGCTTGGCTATTTCAATAGGCTCCTAATTTGTTTCCCTGACTTTCTCTCTACTCCAATCATTCCCTCCTCCAATCCCTCTTCCTCACAACTGACACCCTTATTTTTCTAAAGTATAGGTCTGACCATGTCACCCCCAACTTAAGAAGCTGCAGTGGCTCCTTATTACCCCAGGGTTAAATCAAAACTGCTCTGCTAGGTATTTAAACTCCACATAACCTTGCCCCTTCCCATCTTTCCATTCTTCTTGCATGTTACTTTCCTCCATGCATTTTATAGTCTGATCATAGTGATCTGCTTGCTGTTCCTCAGATACAACATTCCATTTCCTGCTTCCAAGTCTTTGCATTGATTATCTTCCATGTAGAATGTTCTTTATCTTAGAATCTTAGAGTTTACTCTTAGAATCCCCAGCTTCCTTTAAGATTCAGATCAAATGCCACCTTCTACATTAACCCCCGCACACATACCAAATATTATATTCTCTACATTGCATATGCTTAATTTCTTCAACCAATCCACATATGACATGTCTCAAGACCTTTTGATATTCTGGTTTCCCTTGTTTCCTGACTTTTTTGATGTATAGATGACAGTTCTAAAATGCATTACCCAAAACCTAGTCCTTTAGAGTTAGACTTTCCCAGGAAGAGTACAGTGAAATTATTATCCCCTCACTGTGTGCAGAAAGTGTGCATTTCAGTACTTCAATGAAAACATGATCTAATTAATATGATTACTCTCCCTGGTAGTGTAGATCACAATGAATTTGCATCTTTTCATCATGTTCAACTCATGTCCATGTCCTCCCATAAATTCTCCCACAGTGCAACATAGTACAATAGAAAGGACACTAGATTTGCTGTCGTGACATCTAGGGTTGAGATCAAATCCTGTTTCTGCTACATTCTGCCTGTTTGAACTGGCCAAGTAATTCTCAGATTCCTTAGCTTTAAAATGAGGAGATTAGACTACTTAGCCTTTGAGTTCCATTATTGCTCTGAGGCTATGATAAGAAATAAAGATACAGCCAGTGTTCTAGAGGGCTTCCTATATCTTTTAACATTATATGGATATGAACACAAACCTTAGTCTATATATCAGTTGTCCATTAATGACCATCTAGCTGTTTATGATTTCTTTTCCAGTTATACATTTCCTGAATGATTTGTGATTGCATTGATTTCTGGATAGCCATGCCATACTGCTAATTAATATTAAGTTTACCATTTACTTAACCAGTCAGAAGTTTTTCACATAAACTCTTCATAGATACCTCTCTCATCTTATATTCATGCAATTGATTTACTGAAACCCAAAGTAGGATTTTCCATTTATTTACTATTACAGTTCATCTTGTTAAATTTGTCCAGTTCTAATTTATAAAGAGCTCCTTTTCAATACCACTCTGACTATCCAACATGTTTTTTATCCCTTCCAATTTTACATTATTACTCATATTGGGAAACAAACAAACATTATCATTTATGTCTTTTTCCAAATCATTGATAAACCTCTCAAATAGCACAGGACCAGGGAAAGATGTTTAGGGCACTCTTCTAGATGTCTCATTTGAGGTCAACATTGATACCTTTATTAATCTTGGATGTTTTGGCATGGTTTTTCAACAAATTCAAAATTCTCTTAACTGTCCTGTTTTCCAGGTCATACTTCTTTATCTTTTTCATCTTGATATGGTAGAAGAATTTGATCAAATCTTTCACTGAAATCAGGTACATTATATCCATGGCAGATCTATCAGTCTAATAACCCTTCCTTGAAGAGAATTGACCTTAGTTTGGAATGACATGATCTTGATGAATTTATAATTATTTTTAGTGATCACTGATTACTGTGCAAAGAACTCTTAAATAATCAGGATTCCAAACCAAGCTAATTGATTTCAACTTTATGAACTACCCACATTCCACATTTTGATTCTCTACCTGCACATGTGATTGTTAAAATTCAAACTCAAGATTTTTCAATTATTCAATTTTGTCTTCTCATGAAAGAGGAATGTGACATTCTGTTTGCCTTCCAAGGGCAAATAAGGAATAATTGCAAATAAGTAAATGTAGACTCCATATCAGAGCAGGGGTGGGGAGAGGGAGCAAACTTTCTACCAGTTAGAATTGTACAAAAATGGAGAGCAGAATCTAGATGTGCAGTTGAGGGGGTATATTGTAACAGGGATTATTTTTGTTTGTTATGGCTAGGAGTAGATGACTTTTGAGTTTATATTTAACCCCAAAATATGATTCTTATTAAATTTGGCTCATTATGTTTTGAGACATTTTTGGATAAAGATAATACATCTTTTGTTTTAGACAAAAAGTTGAAATTATTTAAGGAAATATTACCAATGTAAATTTAATAGGTCCTTCTCTTTGTTCCCTTTCAAGTTGAATCTATGTCATTACAGATGTTCTGCATATATATCAACAGAGACACATACATTTCTGCATCTTTGCAAAATCTTTCTTCTTTTTTAAACATGCCCTTATCTTATTTACAATTCAGATTTTAAGGCACTACTAACATACAGTTCTAGCTCTCAACTCGCTTCCTTCAGTTCCACACTCATCCTTTTCTATCAAATTGATTTTAATACCCCTACTGAGTCCCTAACATGTGATACTCACTGCCTCTTCATCTTCAATGACAATATCATTTTTCATTGTGATGATTTTATCACCCTTTTCATGGATAAAATTAAAATCAAATATAAACTTCTTACAGTTCTTTTCCTCCATTTTCCCAATATATTCTACTGTCATTCTTATAGTGCCATACAAACTAAGCACTCAATACATATTGCTGACTAAATAAGTTATAACCTTATTGTGTTCACTATCAGAGATACGGCATTTTTTTTTTGCTAAATATTCTTTTCTGACCTCAAAGACATTCATTTGTTATAGTTTCTTCCTCACTCACTCACTCACTTACAATATGTACAATGGACTTTCTCAACTAGATCTACAAATTTCTAATTAGCTAGTGAGAGAAATGATTATTTTTCTCATATTAATGACCAGTTATTAACTGAGATTAAGAATTCCACTTTTCTATTTCCTAATTCAGAAATCAGCCTCTTGTAAGTTATTCAACCAGCATCTGAAGGACATTACTGAAAGAAGTGATTGCTCAAATCCTTGGGTACATGCTTTTAGTTATCAGGTAAGAGACTCCATCCAATTAGAAGACCTTACAAGGAGAATCTGATCTGGGTGGAATTCTTAACCCACCATTGTTTATTGTTCACTGACTGGATGGAGGACAGATCCATTTGTATAGATTGCCCAGTCATATGTCCAGCCCCTCATTAAAATAGGCCCACCTCTCATAATATTCTTCCTTTCATTAATTATTAATCAATCAGAGTTGTTTCCCATCTGTTGGGAACACCTACTCTTCCAGGTGTATATAAGCATCCAGAGGCCTCCATGAGGGGTCTTTAGTTTATGTGAGAAAGCCAAATAATCATCTTTTTATTAATTATTTGCTAGTCATAATTAATAAAACAATTAATTACCCAGAAATTATGTCTCTCAGACTTTTCATTTGTCATATCAGTTTGTATGACATGTTTGTTTGTTTGTTTTTTTCTCAAAATCACACAGTGGTGACCCACCTTTTTCTCTTTTTTTTTTTTTGTGTTTCTTTGGTCTGCCTAGCTTCCATGCAGTTTAACTAAACTGATCAAAAAGCTTTCATTGCCCTCTGTATATGCCCAAACTGATGGAGTAATATTGCAATGAAAACGACATTCATTGTTAGTGGTCCTAACTTGCTACTTAATACTTGGTATGGCTAATAGGTTTTTACTGAAGCTCACATCTCTAAAAGATCAGACCCTATTATCACTTTAAAGATCTTTGCATTAATCTGGATGTAAATAATATACCCTTGTCTTTCCATTTCTCTAAAAATACTATGTCCGGAGTAGAATTCATTTTTCTCTTCCTGAGTAATTGTAACATAATTAGATGATGTCATGCTTTCTGGGGTAGCAGACTCCAGTGATTCTTCCCTAGTCAAACCAGGCGATAGTTTGGTAATCCTGCTTCTGTCACTTACTACCTAGAAAGACAGTGAAAATAAATGAAACAATAATCAGGAAAGCAACATCATCATTGTGTCACATTCATGTGAATCTTTTAAATTTGCAATGTGTTTTCTTCCTGATAAATCTTTGAAGTATCCCTTTTCTTTCCCTCCTTTCTCCTGTCCTTCCTTCCTTCTTTCATTTTTCTTTCTCCCTCTTTCCTTCCTTCTTTCTTTTCTTCCTTCTGCTGAAGAACCTGTGAATCAGAAAAGTTAGGTGTAGTTAAGTTAGGTCATAAAAGTGTAGGCTTGAATTTGAAACAGATCTCTAACATTGACTCCTTGTGTGACTTTAGACAAGGCATTTAAACTTTTTGAGCTTCACTTTCCTCATCTGCAAAATGGAGATAATATAACTTTCAATTGTTAAGAGGGTTGTTGTGAAAAAAACACTTTGCAAATCTTAGAACTGTATAAAAGTATGAGTTATAGCAGCAATTGCCTTATGATCATTCATCTAATAAATGTCAGAGATAGGACTTCAATCCAGGTCTCCTGACTCAAGGTCAGGAATTTTTTCAGCAATAAGTTAAGTCTCTCAGCTATAAGTTTAAAGTAGACAGGACTCATGGATTCTCTGAAATTTGAGAGAAACATTAAACTTACTTTGTGCCTACCCCCCCCAAAAAAAACAAAAACAAAAACAGAAACAAAAAACCAAAAAACAAAAAACAAAAAAATCACTACTATAGCAATTGGTATTTTAGAAACTTGAAAAGTCAGTGTTCATTCCAAGTGCCTTCTATCTGGTCAGAAAATAGTTTATTCATGGACAGAATTTGGCTGATTGACAAATGGTGAAATGCTAATCTGAGTTATTCTAGCCTTCCCAGCATCACAGTTACCAAGCTGAGTTTATTAAGTATCATCTAGATTGTACAAGGGTTCATGCCATTTTTGACAGTTTAAAATGAGTACTCAGTAAACTCCTCTCAGAAATGTGTCTTAAAACTCTATAAAAAACATGCACAATATAAAATGCCAATTTCAATCACATGATTCGGGATATAGTTTTATTCTGTTTTTAGATGGGTTGTGTCAGTATATTTTAAATAACAATAACCTTAGATAATTGGAGATCCAGATAATATATCCACTTTAATGGCTGGTCTGGATCATCTTAAGGCCAATTGAATGAACTGCAGAAATCAGTTGTTTATTCTACTCTAAAATACAAAATAGACTATGATGAGGGGTCATGTAACAAAATAGTTCCAGGTCAGATAGACCAGCTAGATCTAGCCACAAATGGGATTTTCTTCCTTTTCTTGTCTTTACTCAGCCTTTAGTAAACATCATCCAAATCTAAGGGTGGAGAAACTTCTGATAGTGGACATTGGTATGGGCCAAACCAGGTATGGCTTGGTCCTGGAACTAGATAGACTGACAGGATAATCCAGCTCATCCAGGGAATTCCTAGAAATGGCCAGCAAGAGGAAGTCTGGAGAAGTATGTGGAAATTTTTTTTTTAATTCTACAATTATTAAGGAACTCTGGGGATACAAAGATAAAAAAGTTTGCTGTCTTCAAGAAGCTTAAATTCTAGTTAGAGAAATAGGGTAATAGGGGATAGGTTTTCTACCCATAATTTTATTGGTATATGGAACTCCCAAATGAGGAGAGGCCCTTTACCAAATGCAGGTCAGAGTACTTTCTCTGCTAATTATAGTCTTGGAGTGTTGCTAGGGCAAGGAGAAGTTAAATGATTTATCTAGGGTTGTCCAGTATATTTGTGTCAGAGGCAGGGTTTGAGCCCAGTTCTTCCCATCTCCAAGACCAGCTCTCTGTCCACTCTTCCATACTGGGTAGCAGTCATGAGCTAAGTATATATAGTAGAGAGAGGATCATGGCTATACTAGTAACCGCAGCTGATCCTCTTTAAAAATGTGTGCAAAACACACTTCTAAGTTTAATCTCAATTATTAACGTTTTTTCCATCACTTTCTTAAGTCTATAAATCATCAACAAAATAGCAAATCAAGCCCTAATTTGTATTATTTGCTGATTTCCAAGATAAACCTGCTCACAATAAAAATTTAACAATCAGCTTTCTTGTATCACCAGCAAATCTCTGGAAAGAAGAGCTCCAAAATACATTCAGAGCACAGTCTCCAGGGAATTAGGAAGCAGGCAGGAGTTTTTTGAGATGACAGAGAGCAGACAACTGGGCAGGATTTGGCATCAGAGATATTGGCAAACATAAGAAATATAATTTCTGACCAGGAGAATCAGTGAAGGTTTTGTAGAAAAGGTGATTGTTAGTATTATCATTGTTGTTTTCTAGCATTTATATCATTGTTTGTAAAGTTTTAAGGTTGGTAAAAAGATATATATCTTTTGATCCTTACAACAATACTGGGAGGTAGATACTAGTACTATCACCATTTTGCAGATGAAGAAATTGATACAGAGAGAAGTTCCACAAGTAAGTTCAAAGTAGAATTTGAATTTAATTCTTCACTCTAAAGACAGCACTGTTTCCACGCCTACACCTAGCTTACATTTATATAGCATTTTGAATACATAAACTCAAAATAATAAAGGTATCACTATTTAAGTTACATATTTCTACTCTAAGTTGTAATGACTTTTCTGGCTCCCTGACAATACTTACCTCCAGAGGGGGCTCCTAATGGCTGATGTAGAGTGCCCCCCCTACTTGGAGGCTGGCAGAGAGGACATAAGGCTATATAGCTCAGATGGATTCTTTTCGTCATGTCATGCCTGGGTTTATCTCTTTGAAACTTCCATCCAGAACACAGTAATGGCTCAACATTAAGGGATGAAAAATGGACAGGGGTGAGAATAATGAGACATGAAATTCTTGAGTAATACAGAGGTATATAGGGCACATACAGAACCAAAGCATGGCCAGTTACTGAGATCATCATACAGAGTATGGTGACATTAAACAAAATAAGAATAGAGTTGTTGGTTCATGAATAGATAAAAAGTGAAGGAGGGAAAGGTGATTGATGTTGAATTATCTGATCTATGGAAGCTTAGTCTCCCCAACTAGAGCCTGAGATGGGGGTCAGGGAAGTTATAGCCTAGCTTATTTAGCCTCATTTTTTTTAGTTAAAGTATTATTTAACCACCAAGTACCTCCTACTCTAAGAATCCTTCACTAATTGCCCAAATCAGAAATGTCATTTTCTTCCTCCTATTTCTGTACCTTTCTTATAGTTTTTTCTGAACCTGTATGTATTGATACTCTGCAGTGTTGCAGAGTATCTAGAAAGTTGGTGCTGGAGCCAACTGGGTTCAAGTCTTGCTTTGACATATTTGACATATGTCCTAAATATATATTAATATATATAATAGTGGTTATTGTTGAGGGAATTATGATGAACCTACTATCATATAATGTTCAAATTTGAAGGATCCTTTAAGGTCTTGACATTCAACTCTTTCATTTTCTGAGAACTTGATTTTGTTTTCTCAACTGCAAGTTGTGGGTGTTGGATTATATGTTTTCAAAAGATATTCTGTCAGTTTCCAAGGGATGATAAGGCCTTCAAAGATGTTAAATTTAGTATGTTTAATGCTGAAGCATTAATGTAATACAAAAATGAAACTGTGCAGTATCAAGACCACTGGACTTGGAATGGAGAAGCACTGGGGATTGAATCTTAGTCCTGACACATTTAATAGCTATATGACCAGAGGCAAATCACTTGATCTGAGTCTCAGTTTGATAATAAGATAATTGATAATAAGAATAAATTGATAATTGATAATAAAAATAAAAGCTTGCTTTACTTGCACACCTAGAATGTTGTGAAGAGGGAAGAGTGTGATCCAGAGAAAAGAGCACCAGCTTCAGAGTTAGAGGACTTGAGTTCAGTTCTTGTCAGCGATACTGTCTGTGTGATCTTTGGAAGTCCCTTAGCCACCTTGGACTTCATCTTCTTCACCTGGAAAAGCTGGACTGAATGGAATCTGCAGTCCCTTCCAACTCTCCATCTAAGATCCTTAAAGGACTATACAAATGTCAGCTGCTTCATTTCCTACCTGGCTATACCCTGGACTTCATTGTACTCTTTGGAATCTCTTCATTTTACAAGATCCCATCAACTCTGAAACACACCTTCTCAATATCCCCTGCTTCTGGGGCCCCTCTGTCTTTCTGACTGGAGAGGGTAGAGTGTGGATTTTGTATGTTGTTGTTTGGTCATTTCGGTCATGTCCAACTATTTGTGAATCCATTTGGGGTTTTCTTGGCAAAAACACTGAGGTGGTTTGCCATTTCCTTCTCCAGCTCATTTTACAGATGAGGAACTAAGACAAACACAGTTAAGTGACTTGCCCAGGGTCATATAGCTAGTAAGTGTCTGAGAACAGATTTGAACTCATGGAGATGAGTTTTTCTGACTCCAGGCCCAGCATTCTATGAACTGCACCACCATTGTTTAGTTCTTCCTAAATCTTCCATTTAAGGAGGACACCCAGGACAGCTGTCTTATCATTTTCCTTTTGAGTACACCTTCCCTTTCATCTTATTTTTGTGTGTTTTCTTCCCTCATTAGATTATGAGCTCCTTGAGGACAGAGACTATATTTTGCTATTATTTCTATCCCCAGTGCTTAGCATAGTGCCTGGCACATAGTAGACACTTAATAAATGTTCAATTGACCTACTATTGACTACTGTTGTACTACACACACACACACACACACACACACACACACACACATAAATGTTGTCCTTCATTTGTGTACTGTACAATCTCATCTGTGAACTATTTATGTTTTTTTTGGATTTTTTTCTGAGATGCAATGATTTTTATTCGCAGTTTCACACTTCTTCAAGTGAAGTACATTAGTTAAAATTGTAATCCCCTCTCCTCATAACCATGTGTATCCTCTCCAGTTGAGGACTCCACACAAAACTGCCAGATTGATCATTCTAAAGCACAGATGTGATCATATCCCCCTTCTTTCATATACTTCCACCCCTCTTCCCCCACAATGAAACCTCAGCAACTCCTTATTACCAGGACAAAATTCAAACTCTTCAGTTGGGCACTTAAAGCCTTCCACAATCTTATTCTACCTTATATTTTCACACTGATTTAATATTACTTCTCTTCAAATACTATGTATTCAAGTCAAACTGGCTTACCTAGAGTTTCTCATAAACAACCTTCTATGTCATCTCTCTGAGCTTTCACAGGAGCTGTTCTCCATGCCTGGCATGCTGTCTCTTTTCATCTCTGCCTCCTGGAATCCCTGGCTCTTGAAAGCTTGGTTGAGGTACTACCTCCTACAAAAAGTCATTCCTGATGTCCCCAGTTGTTAACACTTCTCAACACATATTTCTTTGTACTAATTACTCAGATATTTTGTAATTCATTGATGTACTCCCTTGCTATAATATAACATAAGCTTGAAAATAGGTACTATTTTCATTTTTGTCTTTATAGCTCAAGTGACTAGGATATTGCATGACAAAGAATAAGTGATACGCACATACATACACATATGCATATGTATATGTATCGTTAATTGGATTCAATTATCAGTTGAGACAGAGATGAATCTGTAAGTGGTTGATATATCAAAATTAGGGATTTTCAGAGGTTTTTTGTTTGTTTGTTTTGTTTTGTTTTAATGTTACACTTTTAAGATTTTGGTCCTAACGTTTTTAGGAAATAATTCTCCTTTCTGAGCAATAGTATTTGTCTTGCTATTAACATCATTACATAAATAGTAGTAATGAAGATGTCTTTTTTTCAATCCATACTGGTAAGGGTTGAGTGAGAGCTGTTATTTAGTTAGTGCTTCCCTCTTTAATAGAGTTCAGGGATAATTGAGTACTGAAACTTTTTTTTTCTGAATCAACCAAATAAAACCTTCAAATATGAAATTAATAATTTCAGTGATGTCAGTCTTCCATTCTCATTCCATTAAATTCCAAAATTCATGCTAGAGATGGCATAGCAAACAAATTAAAATGAGATTCTTATAAAACTGAGAAAGATAAGATGGTGCCTTCTGAGAAAGTAATTTAACTATAATAAATTATTTTTAAAATTATTAAATGAGGCATTGCATTAGCCATAAAACTGAGTGTAGAAGGGCATTGGTTTATGAATACTGATACACATATAGATTTCTACAACCTTGAACAATTATCATCGTAATAATTTGAATCATTAAATTTTATGTTGCATTCTCTCTCTCTTTTTCTCTCTCTCTCTCATTTTTTTTTAAAAGCAAACCTTCCCAACAGTGTGATAATTAGAATTGTGACTGGGTTATGCCATTTAAAGAAAATTACATTTTACCTGTGTACCAATCAGATAAATAGTTGCCAATAGCCATTTGTTGTGTTGTTTGATACAGAGTAAAACATAGATATGAGGATGCTTGGATAAAACATACTCCAGAAGAAAATGTGAAATTTTGACACAGTTAGAATAACCAAGTGCCAAGAATGACTACAACAAAAAATGCAGATGCTTAGACTGTAAGGCTTATAATGCATTTAATGAAATAAAGGTCCTGAACCTTTAAATGTTGAATTTAAATATTCTTTGTACAACTGAATATGCACATTTCAAAGGTTTGCTTTTGCACTGCTGCATTTTGACCCCATAGGAGGACAATAAGCTTTAGGAAAGAGAAAAATATTACACTGCCTTTTTTCCTAATAATTCAGGAGGGAAGGAATGCATTTATCTTCTTAAATACTCAATACTTTTTTTTTTTTTTAGTTAATGCTTATCTGCTGTTGGTGGTTTTTGGTGGAATGATGAGCATGGGAAGAAGAGAGTCTGAAGTCAATTCAAGGCTTATAAACATCAGTGAAACACCAAGTGGCTAGTTCACAAAAACTCACATAGAATAATGATCCAAATGTACAATTCTCCTGCTTCACTATGCTCTTTAAAGCATCAGCTCTTCAAAATAGTCACCTCCACCTCACTAACCAGAGTTTTTGTCATTTGCTATACTCTGAAGGTGCCCACATTTTATTGTAGCTGGTAGGGTATTTGGCAAAACCCATTGTTCTCTTTCCTCTGCAAAGATGCATCAATTATTATAGATATTTAAGGGACATTTCTCCTCAGACTCAAAATGGAAGATTCTCTGATTTTATGAATAAGGGATTTGGGACAATATGTGATTCCTGAGAATAAAGGATGCTGCAAGTGAATTTCTCTTTTATTTAGAATGCTTAACCTCTGTTTATGTCTGCAAACTGAACAAGACATGTCTGATTGAGACATGTCCTTCTACAGGCCAATGAACCACTAACCTGCCAGATGACTGCCCAATGCATGATGTCAATATTCTTTGTGTAGTCATAGTCCAAGATAGAGGAGAGATACATTAGAGTGAAAGGTAAATTTCCCTGAAGATGTATTTTTTCAATCCATACTGTTAACAGTTGAATATAGGCTGTTTTTTAGATGTTATTTCGTCATTTAATAGTGTTTAAGATAGTTGACTACTGAAGCCTTTTGAGGTTAGGGACTATTGTTTTCTGCTTCATACTTGTATTCCCAGCACTTAACCGAGTGCTTGACACATAATAAGCACTTAATAAATATTGTTGACTTACTGAGTTAAAAAATTATTATGTGTTTGTTATATATTAAACATAGCTAAGCATTGGGGATACAAATTCAAAAGCAAAGACAGTCCCTTCCCTCAAGGAGTTTACATCTAATTATGGAAAGACCATATAAATGGCAAAGTGGTGGTCAGGGATGGGGCACTTTGGTATGAAAGGTTACAGGATGAAGATTGTTACAATCCAATAATACTGAAGTTCATTTGGTCAGGATTAATTGATCATGTTTTACAAGGTAGAAAAATGGAGGAAATTGTGCTGTCAGGAGCAAACAGGCTGGCATAACTATGAAGAAGAGGATCAGAGAGTAGGAGGTGAAGTGAAGTCTGGTTGGAAGTTTCCTGAAATAGTGGGCCAGAAGAGACAGTAACCAATCGTGATAATGAAGATAGCACTGCAACTCTTAATACAGTAACTGAGACATAATGATGCCGACAGTAGTGGCCTGTGATGTCAAAAGCTCATACCACAGCCCTTAGCCCAGCGACTGGAACATAGTAAACCTTAAAGAAATGCTAGTTGACTATCTGAATCATACAGTGTTTTAAGGAATATAAAGTATTTTCCCTAGAATAACCCTGGTTATTCTAGTGGTTGTTAGTATAGGTGAAAGAAACCCTGAGATCAGTACTACAAGCACTAGTATTTCCATTTTATAACTAAAGAAATCAGTGCTCAGGGAAGTAATGTAATTTGGCTGTGGTCACACAGCTAGCACCTCTTGATTCTATACTCAGTACTTTACATTATCCTGAAAAGCTCTCCACAAGCTGAATGCTCAATTTAGCCTTGGAATGCTAAATAAAATATTTCAGCACCACAAATACATCATGTCTGACAACAGAAAAATGTTTTGCCAGTGACCCTGAACTGGCAAAGAGATGTTTGACAAGTAGTAAACAGAGCGACATGGGCCCGTGTAAAATCAACAGAACTGGTTATCAAATATACTAAGGCTGGAAAAAATCATAAACACATAAGTACATGATGGAAGAAGAATGTAAGCTGCAAGGAATAAAGCTGCTGAGGTGTATTCTCTTCAGCTGATGCAACCTAGTTATAAATCTGACTGGAACTGACATCAGGGGCACCCTGCATTTGATATTATGAGTGGCTTCCTATCTCAGTCGTAACTAAGACAAATTTTGGCAATCTTTGTTATGTTTTCCCCAATAAGAAGTATGAACAGAAATCTGCTACTTAAGGAAACCTCTACCAGCTGTGTTCTGACAGTCCAGCCCCTTGAAGAAGTGAGGATTATTAGCATATGCTGATCATTAAATTAATTTTGCACAGAAGCGCTTGATTCATCTCTCTAACGCTGTTTTAGCTTATATACTGCAACATTTCTCTTGGATTCAGATCTCATGTTTATATTTTACCAATCCACTTTTGTGCTCTCTCTCTCTCTCTCTCTCTCTCTCTCTCTCTCTCTCTCTCTCTCCTCCTCCTCCTCCTCCTCCTTCTTCTTCTCCCCCCCCCGCCATGATTTCCCATCCTTTCATGTTCTTAAACTCAGTTCCCTCTTACGTAGTCTGACTGCCAATTACTGATGGGACCAAATAATTTCTCCATTTTTGTCTAATGGGGGCAGCTAGGTGGCACAATGGATAGAGAACCAGCCCTGAAGTCAGGAGGACCTGAGTTCAAATCCAGCCTCAGACACATAACATCCACTAGCTGTGTGACCCTGGGCAAGTCACTTAACACCAACTGTCTCACCAAAAAAATTTTAAAAAAAAGTCTAATGGAGGCCTGACAACGAGCCCAGTCTTTATGAGCATGCTAAAAGTGGCATTGATAGCATTCTCCTTGTGATAAACCCTGGAGAATCTGCTTTAGGGAGAGTTGTAGTGCTATATAATGGTGGGAGGGTATGTTGGAGAGACTTTGGGGTATGCTAAGACATTCTGTAACTGGTTGTGGATTGTTAACTATAAGGGGAACAGCGGTCTCTTTGGGGGCATTTGAGGAGCCAGATCTGAGTGGTGCTTTCTAAAGGCATTATTCTGTCTCAGAATCTCCTCTTGATTGGACTCCTTTTCTTTTTAGAATTTTTTTTGGATGTTAGAATTGATTAAGAGATAATGCTGTAGAGGCTAGAGGCCTCAGACCTTCTCTCTCTGATGCTGATGTGTGGCTTCGTGAATGTGGGCCTTGGTTATTTTTACCTTGGCATTTGTTCATTTTATGTGAAGGAAATTTAAGGCTACAACCCTGAGAGTTTTAAAGGTGAAGAGACCAAGCTAGCTAGTTGTCTGGAAGTATAGTTGTTGAATCCATGACAGGTTTTGCAGCCAGACCAGTATTGATGCCCTGAAGCAATTGATACCATATATTATAACACCACTACTTAGCACTGGGCCTGATACATATTACATTGTTAATAATATTCCTTGATTAAGTGATGTTACCTTTGGGACCCATCCAGAGATAGCTGAGACAGGCAGGAGTCATCTGGCAGCAAGGCCACATTAAATTTGAACTTGGTGGGACCAGCAGCTATGTAGAAACTATGGTAAGGGAATGCCCATGCTTCCTAAAGACCAAGGAGGCAAAGGGCACAGTCTATCTTCAAGGTGTTGGGTAAATATATTTGTAATTTTGTTCTTTCTAAAAGATTAAGTAAAATAACCTTTTGTAAATTTGTGAATTGCTACTTACTTAAATGGATGTATTGCTAGCATCTAGTTGCTAATAGTGGGGAGAAACACCAAGAATTATGACTTGAGTTGATGACATTAGAGAAGAGGCATCTCAATTTCTCAGGGGTACCTTTAGAACCATGAAGGGGAGAGGTACTTGTCCTTTCTTGAGGAGAATGGGACCAGGGACTCTTCCTTTTTTTTTTTTTTTTTGGTTAGGCAATGGGGTTAAGTGACTTGCCCAGGGTCACACAGCTGTGTAAGTATCAAGTGTTTGGTCTGAGACCGGATTTGAACTCAGATCCTCCTGACTTCAGGGCCAGTGCTCTATCCATTGCACCACCTAGCTGCCCTCAGGGGATCTTTCTACATTTATTTTTGTGTGTCTGTGTGCTTTTTGAAGGACCCACACAAATTGATTAAGCACCTACTTATTAAGCCAGGCACTGGAGATATCAATGCTTAATAAAAACAATCTTTTCTCTTAAGGGGCTGCCATTTTTCTGAGCAAGACACAATATTTAAAGTTAAGTAAATGCAATGGAATTTGAAGAAAGAGAAAGTACTGACAAATAAAGAAAGGCTTCCCATAAGAGTTGGCACCTGAGATGATCTTTATAGGAAGCCATTAGCTTCTAAGCAACAGAGATAAGTAGGAAGTGTATTCAAAGACCACCAGTGACAAACGTGCACAGATGAGTGATGGGATATTGAATTTAAAGAAAAGAAAGATCATTTTGGCTGAAGTGCAGAGGATATGAAGGGGAGTAATGTGATATAAGTTCAGAAAAATAGACTGGTTCCAAATTGTGAAGGGTTGTAAATGAAAATGAGATGTGTTTTATGCTAGACACAACAGTGGCCCTTTCAGAAGATACTTGAGCAAGGGAGAGATACAGACAAACCTATGCTTTGCTAAGGTAATTCTGCAAGATATGCCTATGATGTATTGGAGAGGAGAGAGACTGAGAGATGAAAATCCATTTAGAAAATTATTACAGTAGTCTAAATGAGAAATAATGAATGCCTAAATTAGGCTTGTGGCTGTGAGTGTGGAAGAGAATAGGAAGAATTGACAAGACTTACTACCATACTAAATATTGTAGGTCAGGGCAGAGTTGAGGGTGACTATTAAGTTATAAACCTGTGTAACTTGAAAAGGTATTTTGAGGAATGACAAATCATAAAGTCAGAGGGACAACAAACAAACAAACCTTGGGGATCATCTGAGGTCCAATTCGTATTCAAGTCAGTATCTCATCTAAATCATGAAAAAGTATTATGGGAACTCACTGGTTTTAAAGTAGTCCTTTCTTTTTTAAACAGTTGTTATTATATTTTATTTACATTCAAAATTCAATAAATGTTTATTACAATAAGGCTTCTAGCCCTGCCACTTAACTGAGACTACTCTTTCTGAGATAACAAATGATTTAAGTGCAAAATCTGATGGTCTTTTCTCAGTCCTCATTCTACTTGACCTCCCTAAAGCTTTTGACACTGTTAACACCCCATTCTTCATTTCTCCCTTGGTTTCTATCACAAAGCTTTCTCTTTTTCCCCCTCTACCTGCCAGACTACTCATTCTTCTTTGTTAGATCAACAACTGTGTGACTCTGTGCGGGTCACTTAAACTTTGTCTATCTCAATTTCTTGAGCTGTAAGATGGAGATAACAATAACACCTACCTCAAAGGATTATTTTGAGGAGCAAACATTTTAAAACACTTAGCAAAGTGCCTGGTACATAGTAGGTGGTTGATACATTTTTCTTTCCTTAGCTCCTCCCTTGCTAGAGGGGAATCAGTTGGTTCCAGTTAAACCAACATGTACTATTCTCCAAACTTAGTTTTCCCTTTTCCTCCTCCATGCCTTTTCATAAGTTGTTCAATATTCCTGGATTGAATTTCCTTTTCATATCCCACTCTTAGAATCTCTAGATCATTTCCTGGCAGAGTCTTACCTCCAGGGCTGCCTCCTCATCAAAGCTACTTCCCCAATTCTTAGTACTCTCTTTTTCTGAAAAGTATGTTTTGTTTACAGTGGATGCTGTTTCTTCCAGTAAAATGTAAGTTCCTTGAGAACAGGGATGGTTTTATTTTTGTCTTTTTTTCAGAAAAATTTCTAATGACTAGCACAATGACTTACACATGGAAGGAAACGAGAATTTATTAAGTACTATGTGCCAGGAGCTGTAAATACAAATGTAAATGTGTTCTGAGATTAAATTTTATATATATATATATATATATATACACACACACATATATATATATATATATATATATACACACACATATATATATATAAACAAATAGACAGTCCCAGCTCTCAAAGAGCTTATTCTAATGGGGAAAGACAACACCCAAAAGGAAGCTGAAGGGTATTCAGTAGGGGAACAAGGTTTTGAAATCAAGAGCTTCAGCAATAGGGCTGGGGGAGGAGATGAAGGCAAACTGGTCTTGGTCCCTTCCCAAAATGGATGCTCCAGGAGGAACTCACCAGTAGCAGAAATGGGATGGGATTGTCCACAGGCTTAAAAAATGATAGGATTTTCCGGGGTAAGGAGACCTGAGGAACTGAGAGAGGTTCCAGGATGAGAAAGTTGTAGAAGAATATTGAAGGCCAGAAAGTCAGGAACAGGGACAGGAGGAAAATGAAATTAAACTGATCTATCTAAATAGTACCATGTACAACACACTAGTTAGTCCATGTCCTTAGTACAAAAATAAAAGCTAAAGAATTTATCTTGAGGTGCTAACATTCCATTGGAAGAATTAAAAAAAATCAATACAGATTAAGGATAAAACAGAGAAGAGAATAAAAGAAGCAAAGGAGTGATCATAGGCCTCTAGGAAAGTGTGAGACAGAAGGAACCACTTGTAGTCAGGTATATGTGGGAATTTTTCAAGAAGGAGATAACGTCCGGCCTAAACTTCAAAGAAAGAAAAGATTCTGAGAGGTAGACATCAGAAGGGATCCATTCTAGATATAAGGTACAGCTCGAAGTCAGGGGATGACCTGTTGAGTTCAGAGCAAAGAAAATAGTAGAGTTTGGTTGGATTATAGAGTATGGCAAGTAGGAAAAAAGGCTAGAAATGCTAATTAGTGTCTTATTAAATTAACCCTCAAAATCCAATGTAGTGAGTTTGTATTTTAGTCTTACAGCAATTAGGAACCACTGAGAATTTTTGAGGAAAGAAGGCAGACCCGTGACTTCAGAAGATTATTTTGGCTAGCGCATGAAGGATGAATTAGAAAGAAGGACTAGTGGTCCATTAGTATTTTGGGAGGGAGATCAATTAGTATATTATTACAATAGTTTAAACAAATGATGATAGGCACTTGAACTATGGTGAGGGTATGGTAAATGTAGAAAATATAGAGGTTTCAGGAGATGAAAATGGCACCTGGCTAGATATGGAAAATGAGTAAGAGAAAGGAGTCAAAAATCACCAGAAGATTTCTAAACTTTGTTACTGGGGACATGATGGTGCTTTTGACATAGATAGGGAAGTTTTGAAGATGTGGTTCCAGGTGGAAACCTAGGCTGAAATATCTAGCAGGCAGTTGGAGATGCAGGGCTGCCTTTCAGGGAAAGAATCAAGGAGTAAGTATATAGGTTAAATCTAGGAGTCATATGTATAGAGAGAATTCTTGAGCCCCAGGGGAATAGCTGAGAGGGAGAAAACCAAGTGAGTGATAAAGAGAAAAAAAGAAGATATCTTTGTATAGACATTTGGGGAACACTCACTTGTAGAGGGTAAAAGATGGAAGATGATTCCTTAAAAAGACCATGAGAAGGAGTAATCAAAAAAGTATTGGGAGAACCAGGAGAGACCAATGTCAGAAACCAGGCAAAAAGAGAAGGCCACCTCAGAGGGGATAGGTGATGGTATGAAAAGGTACAGAAAGGTCAAGGATGATCAGGATTGACAACAAGCTGTTGTATTTTGCATTGAAGAAACCACTGCTAACCTTTGAGAGAGCAGTTTTAGTAGAGCAATAGGGATCAGAAATTCAATTAAAAAGGAGTGGAAGGTGAGGAAATGGAGGGAGTGAGTGTAAATGACTATGGATGAATGTTTATGATGGTGGCTTAAGGAGATGGCGGTCAGACAAATGTCTTTTAAGAAGTGGAATGTGTTTTTAGGAAGTTGTGAAGGAGAAAATAGACTAGAAAAGAATACCAATTACAGAGGATGAATGACTGGTTTAAGGGGTAAACTGCCATTGTTGACAAAAGAGAATGGGATCAAAAGCATAGGTACAGGATTAGCCTTAGCAAGGAGGAAATGCCACTTCATTCTCTGAGACTCACAAATAGTAGGAGAAGACTGGGTGATGATGAGGTGAAGAAACTGGAGTAACAATTAACTTAAAGGTAGACACTGGAAAAAAAAATAATCCTGGCCAATCCAGATTCCCCCTAATGAAAAAGACAAGATATAGAACGGGGACAGATATGGAATTGGAATGATATACAGTTCATCAGAACCTGAACATGAAAACTGAAAAAGAAAATCTGTGACTTAGTTCTCTCATAATTAATCAAGAAGTAAACCTCGAGAAATATTAGACTTTGAGATGAAATTAGTGAAGTTGATAACATCTGAAGATTAGGTATTTACTACATATGATTAAAGTCATGACTTCAACTTTTAGAAAGATATTTAGCCTCCAATGCCATCACTGAAAAATACATTTTTGAATGTCAAATCTCAAGATAATTTACATGTACTTATATAAAATTTCTATGACAATTAGGATATTTACAAGTGACACCTTGTACATAAAACAGCATTGTCTGGTAATGATTTTGATAGGACTTTTAGGTTTGCATCACACTTTTATCACAAAAACTATGTGATAAAAGTAACACATTTATTTTATAGATGTAAAATGTTGCCATAGAATCAATAATGCTTTACAACTGGGAGATGGGAATAGCGTGAGAATGGCATAAAGTAACTCATCATTGGTTATGTAGGTAGTAAAGAGAAGAAGGCTTTAACCATCTGCCTCCAAGTCTAGTCCTTTTTATTTTCCCTACATAAGGAGCAAATAATATAGCATTTCTTGTGCTTGTTAGGAAACAGTACTTCAGCTGAAAATGATATTCTTTAGAAAGGAGACACATGCTTAGGGTTTTCTTATATTAATTAATATTATCATTAATGATTTAGATCTGGAAGGAAATGTAATAATCATTTAATCCAACACTCTTACTGGATAGATAAAGAAATTAAGGATCAGAGATGTTAAGGGATTTGCCTAAGGTCACATAGCTAGAAAGTAGAACTGGGATTCAAATCCAGATGCACTGATGTCTATGGCACCACACTACTACTTCTTGCTACTACATGAAAATCTTTGTTACATGATTACTGAGTTTAATAGAAAAATTAAGCAAATTTTGGTTTCTTTTTAAATGAAATTTAAAACATTTTCATTATTTTACTACAGATGTATGTACTATGCATACGTACATATGTATATACATTTATGTATATATATATGCATGTACATATACGCACATGTATTTATATATAGCATCAATAATATTTTATTGAGAAAGAAATTAACATCTATAGAAGCCAAGTGACTTGTCAGTCATAAAAATAGAAAGAGGCTGAGCTGGTATTTGAACCCAGACCTTCTGACTCAAAGGTCAGGGTTATTTCCATGATGCCATGCTGAGTTAAGGATTAAACCAAGAACACAAGTGCATTTATTATTAATTATAAATCAATTCATTTTTAATTTGGGCAGATAGCATCAAAAGTCAAATTGTGACTTAGTAGTGTGCTAATTTTAAATACTTTGTTCATAACTCTTTTAATAATGCATCTATTTATTTTAGAGAATCAAAGGTGCCAACTAAAGGGATTTCAAAATACCATGGCACACACTGGAGTGAAGTCTCCAGGAGAGTTTTACCTTTCATAAAGCCAGAGCCACAGGGTTCATCACAGAAGCCTCATCACACAAAAATGAGACAGTAGGTTAGCCAGTTGCCCAGATAATATAGCAGCAGGTATAATCTTCTGTGGCAGGAAGAAGGCACTGATGAGGGGATTTTCTCTCTGTGTGTCTCCAAAAGAGAAATATTTCAGAAATTACACCTAAGGAAATATTACAATAAGATATATTATTTTTTAATACTGGACTACTAAGTGTTCCCCAATTTCAGAGCCTATGCTCTCTGACTTTTATGTATTCATGAAGCCCATCTCCTATTCCTGATACGCACTTCCTCCATATCTTTGTTGAAATCCTATATTTCATTCAAAACTTAGCTCAGACGATACCCTTTGATGAAATATTTCCTGATTTAATTTTTTCTCTTTCCACCCCCCTCAAAATTACTCTTTTCTCTGATTTTTATAGGACTTTCTCTTCGCCCTTGTCCCAGTTTACCTTGTGTCATACCTGTTTGGGTACAGATCTTAACATTTTGTGATGCTAGGGGAGACACTGAAGCCCTCAGTGCTCAGGTATCTCACTAAGATGATAAATTGAAGTAATGAATCTAATCCCCATGTCAGAAGATCTTAGTTAGATTGCAGACTTCTTGATGTCACTCTATTCCTTTCTTTAAAAACTCATTTCTATGAGCTAACTGAGGGATTTAGCATTTGAAAACTGGAATCATGAACCCAAGAGTTGTTTGCTGGTTGTTAACCAGATATCCATTACCTCAGTTATTACTTAGGCTTCAGAGATTGAAAATTGAAAGTATCTGAGATAACTACCACTAGGGTAAAGTCTCTAAGGGTAAACAATTCTAGAATGAATAAGAGGAATCAAAAGGAAAAAAAAAATGAGCCCAAGGATATTAGGTAAGAGAATGTTGTTCTTTGTCCTACAGTTGATGATGGTGATGATGATGATGTTAATAATAATAACATATTTGTATAGTGCCTCCTGTGTGTCAAGAGCTTTATATAAATGTTATCTTCACAACAACCTTTTAAGAGAGATGCTATTGTTTTCCTCATTTTAGAGGTGTGGAAACTGTGACAAATAGGGTTTAAGTGACTTGCATAGGGTCATACAAGTATTTTGTGTCTGAGACTGGATTTGAACAACTCAAGTCTTTTTTACTCCAGGCACAGAACACTATCCACTGTGCCATCTGGCTGTTCCAAAAGATTGCAGCCTGGAAATGAGAACCTCTTGCTTTAAAAATTAGTAGCCAGAGAGAACAAGACAGGAAAATATTTTGTTCAAAATAGGGCAAGTTTTTTTTTTCCATTTTCTAAAAGAATTAAAAAAAACTATATGTTTTAATCTAGGAAAGTGTGACAAGATTTGCTTTTCCCTAAGAGGGAGCAAAGGAGTTTAGCTTAGCCAGAAGCTGGAGGCAGTGTATACCTAAGTTAAGCAGAATCTAGTAGAAACTATAGCAACTCTTGTACAATCTATATTCATAGACATTGCATGATCTACAAGTCAAAAACACAAAGAATTTAATTAAGAAAGGACAGCAAGGTAACATGCAGGAAATTAAATGGAAAATAGAATCATTCTCAGCCCTGCTGTCCTCATATGAAATGGATATTATCTCTTATAGGCTTATGTTTTAGTGAATAAGTAATTACCAAGGAAACTTGTGAGGTCAGGGTTAAAAACCTAAGTGTCAGCCTTAAGATCTGTTGTTCACTCTTTTTGTCACCATTTGCCATTATTCCAGAAAGGAGACACCAGCTCCATCCATGGAGAGCCAGTATCCTAAATTCCCTTCTTTTGTAGTCCCAGAACTCCAAACACTTCAAGTATTGACTGGCAGGCAGTTAACTCCTGCTCAGCAAACTAGGTCCCACAGCATCAAGCTTCTCTGACTTTCAACCAGTGTTCTTGGTATGTTCTCTGTGGTGAGAAACAGTACTGTGCTGTTGAGTTCTCTTTGGTAAAGGGCATTTACTTTTTATCAGACATGCCTTCTGATACAGTCCATAAACTTGGGCTAATGCAGAAATCATGGAATTCTGATGTACTGAGGTTCCCTTGCTGAATATTAGACAACTTCCTTGCCTCTGCTGTCATATGCAATTGAGATGTCTAGGAAAATGTAGCTTAATGTCCCTGCAGTAAAATAAACAAACAAAGGAAAAAAAAAAACACATTACTCACAAACCATTTACTGTGGGTTAAATTGTGTTGATAACTGAAAGGATACAAAATAAAACATGGATCCTGACCTCATGAAACTTTCAGTCTATTTAGCAGATAATACAAAACCTAAGAAAGCCACAAAGCAAAATATCAGATGATTAGTGAGATAGAGAAGTACAAGTTAGTGTGCTAGGTCTGAAGAGAAAGATATTTAATGACCTGGGAGGATCAAGAAAGATTTGTGGGAGAGATTATGTATACATATATGATTAGAACCAGAAATTAAAATAATATCAGTAATAAAATGAATTCTTGGCAGTGAATTTATTATACCAATGGATATTGACACCTTTTCTGCAACATATAGTTTTAGAAAGTTGCCTCTGGGTTTTGGTTTATACATGCCTATAATTCCTGCAAGTGAGGGAGGATGATCGTGGTAGATTGCTTGAGTTCAGAAACTGTGAGCTGCATAGGGCTTAAACTGATTGGGTGTCCCCACTTAGTGCAGCATTAATATGGAGAGACCACCTAGGAATGAAAGACTGCCAAGAGCTTTACCAATTTCCTGTACCAATCACCATTGGGATTCAGTCATGAGTGTCCCCTACATTTCCAGACTGATCAAGATGGGGGTGGGGCATGATGGTAAGATTCTAAATGACTTGCCAAATGTCCCATAATCAATAAGTATTTCAAGGAGGACTTAAGTCCAGGTCTTTTTGAAATCATGGTCAGCTTTCTATCAACTATGTCACAGTGCCTACCTACAAACATTAAAAGGGAGGGGATAGAAGCAAATACATTTCACTCATATGCACATTTAGTCTAGTTACAAAACACTCTTGCCCAATATCAAGATAACAAAAACTTTGCAGCCTTTCCTAGAGAAAGGTCTATCCCTAATCTCAAGGTAACAGCCTGAGAAAGAGCAAAGATCTTTTTTTTTCTTTAAAAACATCAGAAAAAGAACCTGGGGCTCAAAGCACTGCAAATGAAATGAAACTCTAGATTTGTTTTTTGTTTTTCAGTCATTTCAGTCATGTTCAACTCTTCATGACACCATTTGGGGTTTTCTAGGCAAAGATACTGTAGTGTTTTTCCATTTCCTTCTTCAGCTCATTTTACAGTTGTGGAACTGAGGCAAACAGAGTTAAATGATTTGAATTCAAGAAGATAAGTCTAGCTGTTGAGATGTAGATGCTAGGGGTGCTAAGACCCTGAAATCATGACACGTGAGACCTGCCTGAAAGAATTCAACTCAAGACTTCTTTCAGCCAAAGACAAGGTTTATTAAAGATGAGCAATATAGGTCAGACTCTTAAGGAATCTGACCATTTGTAATGCCCATAAGGATGAATGGGCATGAGGAATTCTCAGCCCCTAAATGGTGGCTAGGATGGATCTTATATACAGAAAGACTCAGGGAGGGATCTGGGAGTGGTCAAATAGTTTTGAGGTAACTAGGGGCAGGCTGGGAGAAGGGATATCTTAATGAGAGTGGTCAGTACTGAAGGAGGAGTTTAAGGAGGATCTTGAAGCTGGGGTGACTGGGGTGGGTCCTGGAAGAATCCCAATGAAAGTAATGGAGGGCTAGGCTTTATTAGGGTAACAAAGAACTGGAACATAGGGTCTAGGTGATAAGGAAGAGCCAGTTGATAGGAATAATAATCAGGAGACCGCTAGACTTCCCTGACCAGGTAAGTGAGTTCAATGAAAGCTTAAGGATGTTCTGGGGCCTGTAGACAAATGGGACCCAAATTCTTTTTGGGATAAGGGGCAAAGGTCTTGGCTTGGGCCCATACCCCATCATAGTCACTGTGCCACCTAGGTGTCTCTAGTGAGCATGTGAATATGTTTATAGAGTATAGATTTTCTTGATCTTGGTGAAAGAAGATTCTTGTGTTTGAAATCCAAACGGTTGAGTAGTTTAAATGAGTTTTAGGCAAACAATACTATCAAGTGTCCAGCACGCAATAGTTCAGCTTGTGTGTGTGTGTGTGTGTGTGTGTGTGTGTGTGTGAAAAACTAGCTCCTATTACAGATCTCCTGTACTGCTTCTTATTTATTTGCATCTAGAACAGCTGTGCCCTGTTCAGGATGCTGCCGGTTTTTGCTCATTACTGTCTCCTTAGAATTACAAATGTGCTGTGTTCTTCCCTAGAGAGTCACACTCTGGTAAACAAATTCTTCCAGATTCATGAACTTCTTTGATATCAGCATGTGAAATAGACT
The DNA here is from genome assembly GCF_900497805.2 of Vombatus ursinus. Classification (NCBI taxonomy): domain Eukaryota; kingdom Metazoa; phylum Chordata; class Mammalia; order Diprotodontia; family Vombatidae; genus Vombatus; species Vombatus ursinus. The sequence continues at coordinate 6,139,627 of NW_020954642.1, forward strand.
GACCTGGTCAGTTGGCCAAATTCAAATATCCCCTCAGTTTCTTGGGAAAGAAAAACAAGTAATAGTTTAGCTTCTTTAGGGTGGGGAACAGGGGTTCTTAAGAAGAAAGTTATTTTATTCGCAAAAAGATTTTTCATCCTAGGTATGACAGGATTCTGTACCTTAAAATAGGATAGAAATGAAAACATTGTTTGTGGGTTACCTTCATCAAATAACAGAGAGGTAATATACAAGTGAGAAGAGTCAAGATCACAATATGTTTCAACTTAACCTACAAACTCTATCTCTGATATCAAGAGATAGGAAAAGTAGCATAAATTAAAACTACTTCATTTTCATGACAAGAAGTGTCTTAGGAACAAATAGATGTAAATTAATTGCCATGGAGTACAATTTTTGGTCCTTTTGTCCTCTGTAAAGCATTCTTAGAAGAAATGAATAAACTATGACTATGTCTCGTGTCCTCCTCCTTTCCTTTCTTCTTCCCTCCTTTCCTTCCTTCCTCCCTCCTTTCCTTCCTTCCTTCCCCTTCTTTCTTTTCCTTCTTTCCTTCCTTCCTTTCTTCCTTCCTTCCTTCCTTCCTTCCTTCCTTTCTTCCTTCATTCCTTCATTCCTTCATTCCTTCATTCCTTCCTCCTCCCTGTCCCTTCCTTTCCCTCCTCCTCCTCTTCTTCTCTGTCTCCCTGTGTCTCTCTACCTGCTATGTCTGGAATGCATATCCTGTTAACCCTTTTCTCATAGAATGTCTATGACCCCTCAGAACATTGCTCAGGTGCCATCTACTACATGTAAAAATTTCTGATTCCATAAGTAATTAGAATTAATTTCCATATTGTGCTTTTTACTCTTCTTATTTGCATATTACCTTTCTGTTCTTTTATTAAAGTAACCCAAAACAATAGTGTCTTCATTTCTATTCTCTTTTAAGGTACAGAATCTCATCATATCCAGGATCAAAAATCTTATTGCAAATAAAATAGTTTTCTTCTTAAGAGCCTCCAATTCCCTGCTCTGAAGAAGATAATTTCTCTTGAAATTATTCTGTATATACTTTGTATCTACTCATCTGGATATATGTTGCATCTTTCCTATTGATTGTAAACACATTGAGGGCAGACCTTTCTCTTTTTTTCTTGGTTTGCCCAGAACCAAACATATTTTTTTTTGTTTTTGTATTATATGTACTTATGTTTGTCAAATCCCATTGAAATAGAAACTGGAATAAGTGGGGGTGGGGTACGGCAAATATCAGTTTCTCACTATTCCTTAAATGTCTATGTCTCTGCTCCTAAATTTCACTTTAGCACCTCTGCCTACACTAACATATTCTGGGAGGTACTTCTAGGTCTTGCTGTTGGACAAGTGAATCTGTGACACATCTTGTTTAATATTTGTAAATATCGTGGGCCCAAGCATTTAAGGAACAGAAAAAAAAAGTCTTGATTATGTCTATAATAGTTGGAGATGAGACACGTTCAGGATTTGTTTCATTTCATTAATGTATGACTCCTCAAACTGAATTATAGAATATTATTAATTTTGTTTAGAGTGTTTTCTTTTAAAAAACATATCCCTTGAGATAATTATAGATGCCTTAGGTTATCATAAAAATAGAGTAGGGAGTAGCTGTGCTATGTCTTGATAGAAATGAAGAGTAGATTACATTTCAGAATGATACTGTCTTAATATTTATCCTCATTAGCAGTGACTAAGAATATCCTAATTGTTGGTAGATAATCCACTTGTCCAACAGCACCATTTTAAAGATGAAGTAAGGTAGGAAAAAAAAAACACTTTTTAGAAACTTTAAAATGTAAGATCAATTTTATAACTCAGCAATGTCCAATTGCTCATTAAAGTAACTGGGGTAATTCTAGGAAAAAATGTGGTATCTTTACACAAACCTAGGCCATCCCCAAATATAACTTATAATGAAATTTCTTTGAAAATAAAAAAAAATCAATATAGACAAATATTTTAAACTTAGATAAATCTTTCATATTTATAGATTGTCTAAAATAGTCATTTTAGTACCCTCTGCTCTCTTTTCCACCACTCTGCAACCACCACTGGACTACTACTTATTTCACTATACCTCCTTAGACTGTGAGCTTCTTGAGAGCAGGGGCTATCTTTTGCCTTTCTTCATATCCTCAGCTCTCAGCCCAGTGCCTGGAACATAGCAAGCGCTTAGTTGGTAAATGCCAGTTGACTGACTGACCATCAATGCACTATCGGACTGAGGCCACTTTTTATTTTATTTCTGTCATGGGTTTCAGTGGCCATAATATGCATATATGAGATGCTAGCTATTCTATTCTTAGCTGTGCTGGTCCTCAAAAAGCAGACTATTCTGTTGCTATGGGCATACTAAAAGCCTTTCCAGCATGATAGAACCTTCTTCTAGTGGTAGAATTTTTCAGAATTTCTATCATCTATTAACCAATCAACAATCATTTAGGAAGTTCTGACTTGGAACAAGGTAGTATGTTAAGAAATGGAGATAGATGCACAAAAAGTAAAACTGGTCACTAGTTATATTGGGGGAAATAACATTTTTACATATTAGTAGAGACAAAATACATACTAAATAAATATAAGGTAACTTGTATCAGGGCATTAGTAGCTGGAAGGATCTCCAAAGACCTGAGGTATGAAGTTCTACAAAAAATCCAACTGTTTGACAACTCTGCCTTGCTCTCCTAATCAGCTTAGTTTACTTAATACTCAGATTCCATGTTTCCTACTTTATATTTTTTTTTCACATTTTGACATATCTAAAATTGGAAAGCGAAGGAATTTTTAAAGCATTCTGAAGAGGCTGATGTTGACTGAAGTAATATCTATAGACACCCAAAGTTCAAGTTAGTTTCCCTATTAAAGGATAAAGTAAAAGGGTGAGTGAAATGTCCTTCCACTCTGCAGGGAATCAAGAAGAATAAATGATTCTTCTAAAATGGAAAGATTTTAAGAAGAAAAAAAAGTAGAAAGATCAGGAGAGACAAGGGGAAATTATAAACTGTGTTAGGAAATTAAAATTGAATAATATGAAATAGAGGAGGAAAGAAAGGATTCCTGTAGAGCATAAGTGAAGTAACAAATTTAAACCTCTTCTGACAAGATGTGAGCTGATTAAACTGAGGAGAAAGAGCTTGAGACTTGGCCTGGTGGGGCCATATGTTAGAAGTAAGACTTTGGAATGGTATACCTTTCTCAAAAGAAACATAATTTTTAAAAAGGTAGAGTAGTAGCATTGTAAATCAAGATTATATTTTGGGGAATGCCAAGGAACAGAGATGCAAAACATGGTGGAAAATGTTTGGGATTAAGGTCAGTTGGAAGGGAAACAACTTTTGTGGCAGGATTGTATTAAAGACCACCTAGGAAGAGAGAAGAAATATGTGGAGATTTTGGAAAATAGATAAAAATCATAGCACAGTATAGTAGTGATGAGTGACTCACACGATTTAGTTTTCATTGGAATATTTTTCTCTGCCCAAAATCATAATAGCTTTTAATATTTTAATACCTTAGTAAATAATAGTAAGGGCTATTCTGGAACCCAATTCTTTTGCTGAAATAGTAATTATGAGAAGTTTAGAAGGAATTGACCATCTAAGAGTTCGTGATCAAGAAGAAGAGGAAAATCAGCTAAGTGTGACCTATTATGGGTGACCTATTTTGAAAGAGTGGATTTCAAAGAGTTCAGAGACAAGAAAACCAAGAACATATAGAAGACGCTATTTGATATAAAAGAGATCTAATTATCACGATGAGGAAGAATAGGAGAAGTTGTCTAAAAAGACTGCTATGGAAGCATAGAGAGCTCATAGACCAATTTAAGCCATGAAAAATACAAACAAAAAAATGGAAGAAAGGTAGGTAATTAAGGTTAGAAGTAAAAGAACCCTCGCATTCATTGCTAATATCAGCTTATTCTTTACCACTGTAAGGAGTAGGTAAAATCTCCCAGATTTCATATCGTTGGGGAAAGGAATGATAGACAATTTCTCCCTTAGCTACTTTCTCTCCTTAGCATAAATCCCAAGGGTCTTGCCTTCCCCCATAACTATGCATGTTGGTACCAGTAAGTCCAATCAAAATCAACCACCCATAAATCACCTGGTCTGGAAATCTAAGCTACAAGATATTGGATATTTGGGATCAGTAATGATGGTGGCAAGTGACAAAATTTGGGAATTCCAGACTCTATTTCTTTCCTATTTCTTTTTCCCTAAGTTCTAGAATTCCCAAGTATAGCTTTGTTTCTTAAGAGTTTATTTATAAGAATATTCTGTCATTGTATATCATGACATAACATCAAGATCTGTTCTTGGGACCATAGGTTAGAAGTCTGCAGAATTTAAAAATCTAACAGATTAAAATAAACATATTTAATTCCTGTCTGTAACATAGTTTGATTTGCAAAAGAACTTTGAGTTTTTTGCACTCAATAGTTACCAGTTTCCATGGTGACAAAAGTATAAGGTTAAAAAAAAATAATAAACAATTAAGTAGGGGAATCCAGCTGTCCTCTCATATATTTGGATCCCTGAGGAATCAATAAGCCTGACATTCTTTGACATGCCAAGGAAAAAATGAATTATTAAAACAAAAACAAAACAAAAAACAAACAAGCAAAAAGTCCAAAGAAAAGAAAAGGTACTTGAGGGAGAAACACTATCCCATTAATAGAAGCAAATTCAGAATTTCTATGACTATAGGCACTGAGATTCAAGTGGCTCCTCCTCTTGCCCCTTTTATATCAGGAGCATGTATGATTTTCTTAGGGAGTCACATGATGATTTCTGCTGCTTTTCATCCAATATCCAAAGTGCCATAATCCTTTGGAGTTGATTAAAGACTTATTCACACATAGGAGAAGGAAAGATTATGAGTCATTGTGATTGAGTTCCATAAATGGGAATGGCCCTTATGCTAGGTCTCTACACGTAATAGAACTGTACTGAAGTGGTCTCAATTCTCTGGTGAGAATGAGATCTGGACAGAGAGTGGTACTGGATGGAAAGGCTCCTATGACTTACTTTGCCCTGTCCTTCAATATCCAGTGAATTCCCACTTTTACGAAAGTTAATAATTGATTTATTCATAAATATTTCTTAAAACCTTACAATATGCAAGGCTCAATGTTAGGTGCTGAGGATACAAAAATGAATATACATACATACATTTATATGCATATGTATATGTACGTATATAGATATATATGTGTGTGTATATATGTACATAGGTATATATACACACATACATATAAATATATATGTATGTATGTATGTGTGTATGTGTATATATGTATATATGTGTATGTATATACACACACACATTACCTTATGTCAAAGACACAGCAATATGAATTTTAATCTTTCTGTCTGTGAACTGAGTATGCTCATCTGATGGTTAGGGAGTATGTCATTCCAATTCAAGACCTACAACTAAAATGAAAGTTGTCAATATATCATTTCATTCATGTCCCCCTTTTACACTTGAATTACAGAAATAGCAGGGTTTAGAGCTGCAAGGGACTTTTGTACATGAAGAAACAGATTCCCAGAAATAGGAAGCAACTTGTCCAAAGTCACATAACTAATGGGTGGTAGAGCCTAGAGTTAAATCTATGTCCTCTGGTTTTAACTCCTATGTTCTTTCCAGTCAAATAGGCATGCATGAGAAAATTAATTCATTCAACACTCATTTAAGTAGCTACTATCTCCTAGTCATCTTGTTGGAATTGATGATATACAGACATACATTAAACTATTACAAGTGCTACCCTATTACAAGTGCTACCCTTACATTCTGTGTGTTCATGGGTATGGGGGAGGAGTATGGTATTGTGCATTTGACAAAAAGTCAAATGCACAATATATTCAAAGTAGCTACAAAGAAATTACCAGGGGCAGTGTATTAGCAATAACAATTTTCTACTCACCCAAGCATATTCTGGTACTTCTTGGATAGATTTGAAGATATGTAGTCCTCCCAGGTACCCACTCCCCCTCCACACACATACACATACCATTTTCCTAAATTTAATGCATGGGATCCCTACCTAATGCTTCAATTACCCACTGGAGGATATCCTAGTCTTCATTCCAGAGGTGTGCTAATCTAGCTGGAACTGACGCATGAGAGCCAATTGTTAAATTTTCTATTTGAACATTTAGACCTCAGAAATCAGCAAAAATTACACATCTGGGCTTAATTTGTTGTTTTGTTAATTGTCTAGACTTAGAATGTGATGGGAAAATGTTAAATTAGGTTAAAATTAAAACATGTCATGTGCACATTTTTAAAATTTGAAGAACTGCTTGTTAAACATTTGCCAGTATACTCATCTCTACATAGCTGTCATAAAGCAGTAAAGCCAAAACCAAAGTCAATTCTCAGTGACCCAACCAGAACTGAAAGAGTAGAAGGTAGTGAAGCAATAGAGATCAGAATTGGAGTCAAATCAGTGGATCTTGGATAGTCTGGGAAGAACATCTCACTCTTTCTTTTTTGTTTCATTTATTGCTGGTGGTTGTCCTTCATTCTAGAAGAGGACCAATGACATCAGGAGGGTGATGTCTTGACTTGCAAGTGAATTGGATTTAAGTGAAACAGAGCTGTGGAAAGGCATCAAGAAAGAAGTTAAGGAGTTAAATAGAATGTTAGAAAAGTTAAGTATGATAGACCTCTGGAGAAAATTGAATGGGAAGAGAAAACCAAATTACCAGTATCAAAAATGAAAAGGGTCAATCCACCACCAAGGAAGAGGAAATTAAAACAATAATTAGGAACTATTTTGCCCAAATGTATGCCAATAAATTTTACAATCTTAGTGAAATGGATGAATATTTACAAAAATATAAATTGACCACTTAAAAAAAAAACTGGAAGAGAAGACCCTCAGGGTTTCTGGCCAGAACAGAAATCATTGCTATTTACACTCACTCTGAACCATTAAAACTCAAACAATAACCAACTGAGACTTTGGTTGAGACCTATTATGGACCAGCCAGTGACAGCCAGAGTGATTTTAAGACAGTCAAGAAGCTTAATTTGAATCCCAATGGGCTTTATCAAAGCTTACTTTTCCAAAGCTCTATTTCAAGAATCATAAATGAAGCTACCTGGGACAAAAGAGATAATTTTCCAGGTTTTTTTTTATTTGTTTTTTGATAGAACAATTAAGTAAGGAAGAGAAAAAAAAAATTTTCATTTTAATGTTTTATTTAAAGCACTGAGTTAAAGGGGTATTAAAAATGATGACCTGACATATTGATGACATGTTGGTGGAGTTGTGAATTGATGCAGACATTTGGGAAGGCAACTTGAAACTATGACCCCAAATGTACTGAACTGTGCATAGTTGACTCAGATATATAACTATTATGGTTATATTCCAAAGAGATCAAAGAAAGAGAAAAAAGACCCATAAATACAAGAATCTTGATAGTAGTCCATTTTATGGTGGTGATGAGGATAGGATCTGAACTCCAGAAAGGAAAAACCCTGAACTTTTCCATGTGGCCAAATCTCTAGTGTTCACCTGAGGCTATAGTCCCATCAATTGGCCTTTCATTGTGGCTCTGCCTAATCTCCCAATTCTGTTATCCTTAACCTAACCTAGCACACCATTGTCTTACCTTCCTATGGCCCTTGGCTACTTCCTACTCTTGACCCTATCTAGACCCCATTACAGTCACTCCCTTCAAGATTCTTCCTAGATCCCTCCTACAGTCTTTCTGTACATAAGGTGCATCTTGTCTCCATTAAGGTGCTCAGATTCTTATAATCTGCTCAGCCACTGCTCAGATTTTTACAATCTAGCCAATAGCTCACAGGTGCTCACATTCCTTAAGAGTCTGCCTAATATGGCATATCTTTAATAAACCTTGTCACTGGCTGAAAGAGGGCTTGGGTTGAATTATTTTGGGCAGGACCTGTGTGTCATGATTTTGGGGTTCTAGCACCCCTAAACCTCTAGATCTCATCAGTGGCAAAGAACTGAAATCTATTCAGGTACTCAAGAATTGGGGATTAGCTGAAGAAGTTGTTGTTCATTTCAGTCATGTTCAATTATTCATGAGACCAGTTGAGGTTTTCTTGGCAAAGATGCTCGAGTGGTTCGCCATTTCTTTTTCCAGCTCATTTTACAAATGAGGAACTGAGGAAAACAGGGTTAAATGAAGTGCCTAGGGTCACACAGTATGGGTCTGAGGCAAGATTTTAGCTCAGAAAGATGAGTCTTTCTGATTCCAGATCTGACTCTCTATCCACTGTGCCATTTAGATGCCTAGCTGAAGAAATTATGGTATCTTAATATAATGGTATACTTTTGTCTTCTAAGAAATGATGAAAGGGATGTTCAGAGAAACTTGGGAAGATATGTGGAAAATGATTCAGAGCACAAACAAGGAGAACAATTAATACAGAAAGAACATTTTAAAGAAAAAAAAATGGAACATCCTAAGAACTCTGATCAATGCAAAGATTAACTATGGTAGTAGAGGAATGATGATAAAATATGCCATCTGATTTCTGACAGAGAGGGTATATATTCAAGGTGAAAAAGAAGACATATGCATACATACATTCAAAATACATATATACGATGACACATTTTATATTATATATACACATGCATAGATATCCCATACATGCATGCATGTGTATATATACACACAAGACATATATGAATATATGTGTATATAATCTCCTATATGTGTAGTGTACATATATACATATAAATGTGTGTGTATACATATACTATGTGTGTATATGTGTGTGTATACTCATATAAACATATGTACATATTTATATACATATATGCATGTACATTCATACCATTTGATAAAAACCGTTAGGAAAAATGAATAGCAGAATGGAATAAACTGAGTTCATATTACCACTTTATACCTTTTACAGTGATGAGCTCCAAATGGGCACACCACCTAGATATAAAGTATCATATTATACACAACTTAGAGAAATATAGGGAAAATATCTATTAAATCTATGGATAGGAGAATAGTTCATTACTACAGAAGGAATAGGAATAATAGCAGAAGATAAAATATATAATTTTGATTGCATAAAATTTTTTTTGCATCAATAAATTGAAAAAATGTTAAAAAAATCAAGTATCTAGGAAAAATTTTGCTGCAACTTTGATAAAAGTTTCATTTCTTAGAACTTTAACAATATATTCACATTTATAAGAAGGAAAAAAAATCTTAATTGACAGTCTAAGGGTATTTGCAGGTAGATAGTTCTCAAGGAAAGAAACTATCTATAGTCATATGGAAAAAATTCTTCAAATCACTACTAATTAGATAAATGCAAATTAAAATAATTCTGATATTCCACTTCACATGATTCAAAGTAGCAAAGATGACAGAAAAGGAAAATGATAAATGTTGGCATTGCTGTGGAAAAATAGGCACAGTGATAAACTGTTGGTGGACCTATGATTGGGTACAACCACTCTGGAAATGATTTGGAATTATACATACAAAAGTTACTGAGAAGTATGTGCCTTTTAACCTAGTTTATACCATTGCTAGGTCCATACCTAAAAAAGATCACAGAAAGAGGAAAAGGTACTATATGTACAAATATATATATATATTTGAGGTATGGCCAAATTAGTTGTGGCATATAAATGTAATGGAGTACTGTTGAGGTTTAGGGGTTAAGGGGTGCTGGGACCCCAAAATCACAACACACAGGTCCTGCCTGAAAGAATTTGACCCAAGCCATCTTTCAGCCAAATACAAGGTTTATTAGAACTTCTGTCATATTGGGCAGACTCTTAAGGAGTCTGAACATTAGTGAGCTATTGGCTAGATTATAAGAATCTGAGCACTTTAATGGAGACAAGATGGACCTTATATACAGAAAGACTATGGGAGGGATCTAGGAAGGATCTTGAAGGGAGTGACTGGGAGGCTGAGAACGGGGTCTAGATAAGGTCAAGGGTGGGAAGTAACCAGAGGACATAGGGAGGTAAGACAATGGAGGGCTAGACTAGGTTGAGGGTTACAGAGAATTGGGAGATAGGGCATAGCCACAATGAAAGGCCAATTGATGGGATTGTAGCCTCAGGCTAATGCCATAGATTTTGCCATGTAGGAAAGTCCAGGGTTTTTCCTTTCTGGGGTCCAGATTCCAACCCCATCAGTACTGTTCTGCCATAAGAGAAGATAATATTGATGATTTCAAAAAGACATGGAAAGATTCATATGAACCAAGGCAGAATAGAGAAAGCAGAACCAGATGAACAATTCATACTATGACATTGATATTACAAAATCAACACTTTTGAGGTCTTTTGTAAACTCACTAGGAATGAAATGAGTAGAACAAAGAAAATTTATACAATAACCTCAACACTGCAAGGACAAACAACTTTGAAAGCTGAAAGACCTGTGCAGTAATTATTTATGATTTCAGAGGACTGATGATGGAACATGCTATCTATGACAGACTGAGAGGTGATTTGCCATACAGAATGGGACTTAAGGATTTTTGTATATAGCTCTTGAGGGAATTTGTTTTGCTTGGCTATGCATATTCCTTACAAGCAAGTTGTTTTCTGTTTTGTTTTGTTTTTCACGGTGTGGGAGAAAGAAATGATGATTTTTGCTAATTAGAACATAGGGAACTGGATGTGTTGCTGTTGGGAAATGCCACAGATGCTTTCAGATAAGATCTATGTGTTATTAGCTTTTCTTGACTGTTTTGATTTGTTACAACCAATCTCTCACAAAGTGAGAATAATCTGTTAATGTAATGTAAAAACAAAACATGGCAATAAAACTTTAAAAATATGAAATACATGACAAGGAATACAAAGACAAAAATGAACCATTCTTCCTTCCCCGCCCCCACCCGCCCCAAGAGCTTATATCCTAAGAGAAGAAAGATGGAAAGGAGGTATATAGGTAGGTGAATATTGAATGTGTTTTAAGGTGGAGATCCAGACTAGCAAACATTAATATGGGAAACTCTCAATGTAAAATTACCTGGTGATCAATTAGAGATTCCTTGGGGGAAGGGCACTATTTTATTGACCCTGTTCACATAATTATTATGTGTCAAAAGCAGAACTTGAACCCAAATCTTCTTGACTAAAAGACCAGTTCTCTATCTACTATGTGAAGCTGTTTTAGTGAGTTCAGAGTAATTTTGGGTATGACACAAGAGAATTGACTTGTTAGAGAAGGAAGGGCATGTCATAGGAATTGCATGGTGCAGGTGATGACACATAAGCTGAGTCGTGAACAGAGTTAGGAATCCCAAGAGGAAGAGAATAAGAAAGGAAAATATTTCAGTTATAGGGGAGAAAGCTTGTGCAAAGTCAAAAACATTAATTTATATTTATTACCAATAAATTCACTATATATAACAGCTTCACTAATTTGACCTATGATTTAATTCTGGGCAATTAAATAAGAATGAATAAATTTCCAAATATATATGTCTTTCATAGGCAAACATACTAATAACCATTTCAGCTTTTATCCTTCTATTCCCTAGAGTTACTTCTTTAAAGATATCTTTTGCTTTTGCTATCAAAAACCTAGCATTTAAGTAGCAGCCTCAAAAACTTTCTAATAGTAAAGCATTTGTGGCCCCCAAGAGTCCTATGTGTAAAAGGATCATTGATTTTGACCTTTGGTGAGAGAGATCTCTTTTTTCCTTGGGTTTTATTAGGTACATTAATAAAGGAGGAGCTTAATTCAATATGTAAATGGTTCTGTGGTCTCCTATGATCTTTCCATATCTCCACACCTTCCTACCAAAAATCATTCTTTTTCATGTTTGTTTGTTTTTTTATAAACCTTTCATAAAGGACATGTATCTGATGTGCTGGAGTCCGTCCTCTGATTATTTTAACATGTCCCAGGTACCAATGTAGCATTGACAACATCAATTTGTTGTCTCTCATTCTCACTACATGGCATTTTCTCCTTCATGTAACTTTTTAAGCACATGTCATCACTGGTGACAAAACATAGCCTTTTCAAACCCATTGTGAGTCTTCTCAATGCTCTTGGAATCATCAGAGACTTCCTAGCTGTGTGACTTTGGGCAAGTCATTTAACCTCTGTCTGCCTCAGTTTCTTAAGCTGTAAAATGTGAACCATAATAGCACCTTCCTCACAAAGTTGTTGTGAGGATCAAATGGGATAATCTCCAGGAAGCACTTAGCATGGTGACTGGTACAGAGATCTTTAATAAGTGCTTATTCATTTCCCTTTCCTTTTAATCCCCATTATGACATGTTTACCCAAGCTTCAAATTCAGTAGACTTCCTTTTGCACTACATGTTGTAATATGGGTCACATGCATTTTTTTTCACCCACTTCATCTTTACTGTCTCTGTGTCTAAATTGACTATTTTTTATGATTTTGAATTCCATATTTTGGGAAAAGATAAAATGAAATAAAACAAAAGATAAAATAAAAGTGAAATGACATAATGTTCCTGATATTTTAATTGCCACAATTCCAAGCCCATAAGGAACAGGATTAGGAGGTATGACTATATTGTGAACTGCATCAAAGAAGAGGAAAGACGTGTAAGTGACATCAAAGAGAGCTTAAAATGTAAAAGTACATCTTTTCCTTAGTATTTTATTGCTTGTTGTAATTCTGCCCTTTTTAATGCTTCTGCTCTTTGGCAATGTTCACAAGTCAAATAATCTGTTCAAAAATGACTTTTTTCTTTTTTCATAGGAATAACTCAAATGTTTCTCTCCTGTTGACTCTTCTTATTTTTCCTTTCGTGGTTAAGCTAAAATCTAAATTATATTTTATTAAACTTTGCATCCATATTGTTTGGAATATTCTAGTTAATCCTTCCTGTTGATTTTTCATGAATGTGGGGAAATTCTGTGTAATTCAAATTTCCTTTCTTTCATACTTAAAGATCTTTTCTTGTAAAATATTTTATTATTGAAATTGTTAAAAAAAATCACTAGTTATATTGGAGCTTGGAAAAAAATTTATGGCTTTATGGATTTATAGTCTATTCTATCAATTAATACATTGTTATCTATATTCAAGAGTGATAATTTTCTTTTTTTCTATTCTTCATCAGGTAATTTGGGTTGATATTCCTTCTTATTACATTTGTTAAATGTATTTTTTTAAGTTTTGACTTATTCTTCCTGCTTCCTTTATTATCCTCTCTTTTGATTTACTTGCTTGTGAGATTGTTTTGTTTTGTTTTGTTTTGTTTTGTTTTTTTCCCCATGCCCCTCTTCTCCCTTGGTCTTTTGGCATTTCAATTTTTTACTAGTCCTGATGGGGTCGGAATCTGGGCCCCAGAAAGGAAAAGCCCTGTACTTTCCCACATGGCCAAATCTCTGGCATTCTCCTGAGGCTATAGTCCAATCAATTGGTACACCCAATCTCCCCTCCATTGTCTTGCCTCCCTATGGCCCCAGACCACTTCCCACCCTTGGTCCCACCTAGGCTCCATTTCCCACCCTTGGTAATTCTATTACCTCATGGCATTGGGACTACACCCAATCTTCCCTCCATTGTCTTACCTCCCTATGGCCCCCAGCCATTTCCCACCCTTAATCCTAGCTAGGCTCCATTCTCCCTTGGCCATGAGGTCCAGGTCCCAGGAGTTCTGTTCACTCCAGCTTACTAGCCACTCCCATCCAGATCTCCTTAGGCCCTTCCTCCTGTCACCCCAAACTACTTGGCCACTCCTAGATCCCTCCCACAGTCTTTCTGTATATTAGGTCCATCTTGTCTCCATTAAGATACTCTGATTCTTAGAATCTAGCCAATAGCTCATAGATGCTCAGTGTCCTTAAGAGTCCAGCTAATATGGCGAATCTTCAATAAACCTTGTTTTTGGCTGCAAGAAGGCTTGGGTCGAATTCTTTCAGGCAGGACCCAGGTGTCGTGATTTTGGGATTCCAGGACCCCTAACCTCTAGACCCCATCAGTCCTTCCTTTCATTTGTTTTTGGGAAGCAGTTCACCTCCTTTCCCTTCCACTTATATTCACACCTTCAAGGTTAGGCACCTGGGAAGACTAAGTTCCTTTAATGGAAAGATTAAAGAGTTGTCTGGGCTTAGGTCTCTGCCATAAACAACTTCTACATAGAAAAGACTGGCCTAAAATGGACTTCTTATCCTCTTTTTTTTAGGCCTAATTCTCTATTCCCTTCTAACCTGTGAATCTGAATGCCACATATGACAATTCTTTTCACCTGAGTCTTCTGTCCTTCCCACTTTCTTTACTTTGAATGGCTAGGTAGAATAGATGTATATTGCCTCTTAGAGGGATAGGGGAAGGGTGGGGGGAGCTTCAGGTAAATTGCTGTTGATGGGGTTATGGGATTCTCACTGGACCCCTAAAAGGAAAAGACCAGCAATTCTTAAACTTTCCCACACTAGCATAAGACCATGTCTTTGCTTTGAACTTTCCCATGCATTTCAGCAGCCCAGAACTCTGGCATTTTCCTGAGGCATCAGGCCCACCCTAGTCAATAATCCTTTCAACTGTCTTTTCATTGTGGCCCACAGACCCAGTCCAGCCTTTATTGTCTGTACCTCTGAACCACTCCAGGCTATTTACCACTCCTTAATTCCATCCAAAATTTCTCATGGTCTTTTTCTGTTTAAAAGTACCAATTTTACCCCCGTTAAATCCACAGATTCTTAGAATCTCACTGGCTTATATTGCATCACAAAAACCACAGATTTACCAGAAATCTTGCTGGCCCAATCAGTGTATAAAAAAACTTCACTACTTTGACTGAAAGAAGACTTGAGTGGTCGAATTCTTTTGAGGAAGACCCTCCCTGTACCCTTGCATTTCAAGGTTCCTAGCACCCCAAACTGCAATATTGTCATGATGGAATTCCTAAAATTGGCCCCTGAGTCACAATTCTGCATGTCTACTTGTACTCAATGCAGTGAATACGGGCAGTTAGTTGGCAATAGGAAGTAGAGTTCTGTGATGTCAATTCAGGAACTTTTTATATGTTTTCTCATATGGAGTTTCTGTCTTCTTATCATGTAGATTTAGGTGTAATTCCTCCATTTTGAAGTTTTAGACTTGGAGAAGTTTGTAGAAAGTGACTATTTAATCATCTTGCTAGTCATGTGGCTCTTAAAGTATATTTAGTCAACTACTATTTATTAATTACCTACTATATGCCAAGTACTATTCTAAAGATTGGGCCTACAAAGAAAGGTAAAACAAAACAAGAGTTATGCTGATTACTGTAATTCTAAATTCATACCTTGTGTAGCTAGGGGGCACAGTGGATAAAGCACCAGTACTGGAGCCAGGGACACTCATCTTTGTGAGTTCAAATTCAGCCTTAGCCTCTTACAAGTTGTATGACCCTGGCAAGTCATTTATCCCTGTTTGCCTCAGTTCCTCATCTGTAAAATGATTTGGAGAAAAAAAAAGTGGGAAATCACTGCAGTACATTTGCCAATAAAACCCCAAATGGGGTCACAAAGAATCAGACATGACTGTAAAATGACTGAACAACAGTCTTGCACTTTGACCCCCAGGAGACACATGGGAAGTTTTGTTTCAATTATTTATTTATTGAAAATAAATATTAAAAGTTAGCTTGAATCCTGAGTTGTTTTTTTTTTAATTCTGTGCAATAGTTAATACCCAGTAGACCTTGTATCACATTCTAATGCAAAATGTGTTGACAACAATGTCACATTGTCACGAATCTGATCCTAGCATTACTGAGGTTTAGCCATTTTTAGCTACCATGAATGTATACATACAGAAAGGTATGTAGTCTTATAAGTGAAGATAGAAGGGAGGGTAAGGAATTGCTTCTATATATAAATAGCAAGTTTAGTAAGCTTCATTCCATAAAGAATAGCTGCGATGTAGGAAGCGTGAAGGATGTTTAGCTTGTTGAAGAGAAGACTCAGGAGTAGAGGGACATGGAAGTAGTGGTGGGAAATGAGGACCATCTTCAAGTATTTGAAAGGTTGTCATGTGGAATAGGGTTGAGACTTTCCTCATTGTCCTCAGCTGGCAGAACTCTAAGCAAATAATATAAAGTGGACAGACAAATTTAGATTTGCTCTAAGGAAAAACTTTGTAACAATTATAGTGATACCCGAACTGAAATGGTCCACCCGGGGAGACAGTGGGCTCCCATTATTAGAGGCTTTTATGAAAAGCCTGGAGATATATTTGTTAGGTGTATTTTAATAAGGATTCTTTTTTTCAGCTATCACTAGGTTAACTTCTGAAGTCCTTTCCAGCTCTGAAGTTCTGTGATTCTGAAACTGCAGGGTTAACAATCTCAAAATCAAGCACATTTACAATTGTAGGCCTGATACTTTCTACAATAATTATTAAAGGTGACTGGTTTGTTTTTCCTCAGGATTTTAATAAAGGTTAGCAAACTAGCACCATACAAGATCCTGTAGGCGGTAAATTAATACAACATCCTTGCTTACATAAACATTCATTCCCAACCAGCTTTACATACTCTACAAATTACAATCTGATTTATTTATAAGGAAGTAATGATTTTGGCTCAAATTTCCAAATGCTGCTTTGAAACATGTGCTCTTAAATTTGCTTTGACAAGTTCTCTGGTGCTACTTTGCACATGTAAATTTCAGGTTTTACGCATCACAAATTGTCCAATTAAAAGCTTACTTTGAGTACAGTTACGGGATATTAAAAGGCCATTTCATAAACATGAAGGCATGAGAGGTGACTGAAAAGTTAAGGTGAGTCCCAACGTTCTACGACTCTTCCCAATTGCTTTTTTTTTTCATTTTTTTAACACAAAAAACCACATCTGAGCAGATATATACATAGCATATTTACGTATATACATATTTACATACATATGTATTTATTCATACATGTGTATTGCATATATATTTGAATACATTTATGCATGTATGTATATATACATAGTACTTGAGTGTGTGTGCACAAATGTAGTGTTTATGCCAACTGGGTATAATAATGCCAAATTAACACAATTTCGAAATTTTTTGTAGGTTCATATCCTAGGTTCATATCCATGTAAAACCAGAGTTCATAACTCTCCACCAATATGTTTACCTTTACTAGTTATACAGTAGACATGATTTTTTCAAATCAGAAACAATTATTGAAATAACATCCTAAGAAAAACAATAATGAAAGATTTCCTTCATAAACATAGCACACAAATACCCATACTATTAGTGAGAAAAGTAGACACAAAAGGGAATTGCTTGGCACAGAGTATACATGTGACAGGGATGAAAAAAAAAGAGCAGTCAAGACACATACACATGGCATTTTATAAATACTGAAAACATGTTTGGCTGAAGCACTTCTATGGAAAGGCTAGTCATGGTTCTGATACTGTTAAGCTCTTAGTGTCTTCTGGTCATGTCACTGTGTGTTGCTACTACTAGACCTACTAGTCTCACAAGACTTGCAGTCCTGGCCAGATATATAGTCTTTTCGGTAGAATAAGTTTTTGCTGGGTATTATATAGCAATTGCCCTGTTTTATTCTAATTGTCTATTGGTTGCTGCTAGGCCCAACTCCCAGCTGCAGTACCTTAAAATTAGAACTGGACACTTTAGCTGAGTTGCTCTCTTTTCATCCATTAGAGGAGTAAGCTTTGCTATTGCTCTATTAGTTCTATGACCACTGACTTCTACTATAACTTTTATACTGTATTTTATTTTTTTAGAAAGGCAAAGGCCTAAACATATCAGTCATCATTCTACTTAGAAACAACAAAATCTTTATTTTTTACCGTTTTATCATAAAGTTCTTTCTCTTTTTATGAACCTTGGTTAGAGTAGGTTTTTCTTCTCCAAAAGGAGAGTCATCTCTCCTAGTGCCAAGCTCTTTTGAGCACAGGACAGAGCCATCCCAGCTAATTTTAGTGTCCTCAGGTTCAAATCCATATTTTTAATCTGTATTTACTATTCACTGGGTATCATACTTCTATCAGGAGTCTGATGTAGACTCATAAATCTCACATAACTAATTGCTTAAATTCTAATGACCTAACTAAACCTAGTTGGCTTTCTTTTAGAGAATACTCTTCCAAAAATCCCAAAGGGCTCTTGATATCTGAAGTTCCTAGATTTTCATCCCCCAAACTCATTTGGTCTCCTGTTGGGTTGGGCAAGTTGGGTTGAAAGGAAAAGCACAGGAATAAAATTAAGCTAAGGGGGTAAGGTCATTTTATTTTTCTTGTCTAACTGTATCCATGGCTTTTCAAATGTGTGTGTAGTCAGTAAACTTTTTCAGGTCTAATTTGAGCCTACTTTACATGTATACTTTATATATTTCTGTGTATATATGTATATATCTATATATCTGGACACACCCTATTGTGGCTCTTAATGGAAATGTAAAATATCTGTATTATGCATTATATTCTATATACATGTATATAAATATTATATACAAAAAAATTTAGTTTTACCACTTCACTAAACACATTTTGGAAATAAATGTATTCAATTTAAGAGTTTTTTTTAAAAGGATATCTATGTATATACATACATACAGATAGATAGATATATACTGTGCTAGCTATTGAGGATAAAATGACAGGAAAAAAAAAAAGATTACCAAAGGATTCCTTCAGGAATTTACAATAGATTAGGTGGATGGATGGATAGATAATAGATAGATAAATAGATAGATAGACAGATAGACAGACAAACAGACAGACAGATAATTTAATATACAGATATACCATGGGTAAAATTACATTCTCAGAAGTAAAATGCAGTCAAGCCTGATGCAATGACCTAGAAAGGATGCATCATAATTTCTCCAAACATCTGAATTACAAAATTATTGTATTTTATTTGCCATATATGAGGTGTTTGTGTTACCTGTAAGCTAGGCTGTGGTAATTCAATTTCTCTCTGAGACCATTTTATTTAGCAACTGCTATATATATTATAGACTATCATGAGTGATTTCATAGTAAGTGTCACTTAAATGATCCTAATCCATCTTGCTCTGGTATTCCTACCCTGTAGCATTTGTACAGTCTCACTTATACATGCTTATTGAATATAATGATGAATTGACAAACTCCTAAGTGCTCTCACTACTGCTGTGAATGGAGCTGGGAGTGGAACAGAATGCCAGGATCATCACATATCTTAATGATCTTTAGTCCTCCCAGAATTATGAATGACTAATATGTCACTGACCACCTGGCCCATGACTAGCCTACATTAGATTAGATGGAGAAATGAGTATATAGTATGGCTAGATGATATTTTCTCTTTCCTATGTTATATTCATCCCCAAAGCTGCATTATATATTATCCAGAATTGTTTGGGGAAGAATGGAGTGGATGTTATTATTTAAGATACACTTGATTATGCCCCAATACCCTTCTCCATAGATGTTTGTAAACCAGAAGTAAACTTAGCTCGTATAATTTAGAGAAAGAATACTAGATTGTGTGTGATTTTAATAGTTTATCATTTGCTGGTCCCCATTCTGTTGCACAATGTATAGATATGCTTTAGGCAACACAAAATACAATCTGGACTAATATAAATGCACATGAATACCTTCCCATATACTACAATGATAGCAAAGTGGAGCAAGCCCATGACCTAGCACTGTGGGTACCATTGTGACAATTGGCTTCTTACTCTCAAAGAATCTTTGCCTTGCATGCATCCTCTTGACTCTCACCACAAAATATACTGAGTATCAGTGAAAGCTTTTTCACCACCACATTGTTATGTGCCTCAATGTCTATATACCACTAAATCAGTTATGATATCCGGGTTCCTAGTTGGCTCAGCATGGCCTAATAGAAAAGACTTGGAATTGGAAACAACCAGGGTTTGAATCCTAGTTCTGGCATTTACCAGCTCTTTGAATTTGTTTAAATCACATTAACATCTCTGAGTCTCAGTTTTCTTATCATTAAAATATGATGATAGTAATATCCATAATGTCTGTCTCAAAGATTGGTGTGATTCTATATATATATACATATACATATATATATTATATATATATATACACACACACATATATACACACATGTATATGTATATACATATATATGATGGATTCAAATGTGATTCCCTTCTATCCCATCTAAAAGATGTTTCATACTGCTTGTCCAACATATAACTTGCTGTATTTGTCCTTGATGCAAAAAATCCTCATTCCTCTACTCATATGCTTTGATGGAAATGCGAACTCAACCAAAAGCTTCCTTTGACAGATGCTCCCGTAGGTAGTAGTGCACAGGAATTCTGCCTCTGATATAGAGTGAATCACCTGTACTCCCCATTGATTCTCAATTTTAGAATGTCCCAATTTACTGACATGTTGCACAGGGAGTAAAAGGGTTGAAAAAAGAAATCACCAAACGAAACCTTAAACCAAAATCAAAGCCAAAAACCATAATCAGTAAATTTCATATATAATAGCATATTGACACATATAAGTATATCTGGGTGGAGGGGCAGAAGTTCAAATAGAGTTTATGTAGAATAATTTCTTTGCCTTCTTGGAATCATGATTTTAAGAATTAGAAAGGACCTCAGAAAAAATCTGATCTAATCCTGTCATTTTACAGATGAAGAAATTGAAGCATGGAAAGGAAAAATAACCTTACCAAGACTACATGGATAATAAGTGATGGAGGCAATATTTGAACTGTTGCCTTCTGATTTCAGAGCCAGGATTCTGACACCATGGTGTTTTCCTCCTGAGTTAGTCTTTCACTATTAACAAATAGTCCATACAAAGGAAATGTTCTATGATTCCATTATAAATGCATCGTGAATGCATGGTCTCTGCTTGCATCAAATGACTTAGATAATTCAGTATCCCTGAAATCATCAGCAGTCAGCTACTGAGAATAAAAATGAGTTATAGAAGCCTAGAGATGGTCTGTAATCCCTAGTGGGCCATAAGCGATGCTTCACCAAAATAGTTTTAGGTGGTGCAGTCTGCGGAATTTAGATGTTTTTTTTTTTACATTTTCTGTGCTTCCAATATTCCTATGTAAGAGAATATGAAAATAGTAGGAAGGAGAGAAGGAATAGAGTGGGTCAACCACCTTATTTTACAAATGAGGAAACTGAGAATTCAAGCATTTTAGCCAAAGTCTCACAATTAGTAAACAGTAGAGTAAGAATCCAAATATGTATTTTGGATGAAGTAATCTTACTTCAGAGCCAGTGATATTTAGGCTATATACAACATTGATTATACCTCAGTCTTTGGAGCCAGGGTATCCTGGCCATTTGAGGTGGCATAGTAGAAGGAGTAGGGCAGCTAGGTGGCACAGTGGGCTTGGAATAAGGAAGACTCATCTTCCATGAGTTCAAATTTGGCCTCAGACACTTACTAGCTTTGTGACTCTCAGCAAGTCACTTAACACTGTTTGCCTCAATTCTTCATCTGTAAAATGAACTACAGAAGGACATGCTGAACCCCTCCAAAATCTTTGCCAATAAAATCTCAAGTGGGGTCTCAAAGAGTCAGACATAACTGAAATGACTGAACAACAAACAACAGAGTGGGTAGAATCTGGCTTCATACTCTTACAAGCTGTGTGACCGTGGACAAGGAATTTAACCTCTGTTTTCCTCTCTTTGCCTAAAATATAAAATGATTATAATAATAGCACCTACTTCCAAGGATTGTTGTGAGAGTCAAATGAGATAATATTTGTGAAGTGCTTACCACTGTGCCTGGCACATAGTATGTGCTATATTAATACTACTATCAATGATGATGATGGTGATGATGAATAATCAACTGATTATTTTTGAAAGGACTTAATACTGAATGCTAAATATATTCAGAGAAGCTCTTAGCTAGTCATTTTCCTAAGTGAAACTCAGGCTGCCTTAATAAGAGCATAATATCCAGATGAAAAGAGATTATACACCTGTGTGTGTGTATATACATATGTATATATGTGTATATATATATATATGTGTGTGTGTGTGTGTATGTGTGTGAATGTAGATGTGTGTATATATTTATATATACACACACGTATACATATACATTGATACACATATATTTGTTGTTTAATTGTTGCTGTCCTATCTGACTCTTCATGACACCTTTTGGGGATTTTCTTGGCAGAGATACTGCAGTGTTTTGCCATTTCCTTCTCCAGCTCATTTTTATAGATGAGGAAACTAAGTTGAACAGGATTGAATGACTTGCCCAGGGTCACACAGCTATGAAGTCCCTGAGGTCTAATTGGAATGTTGTTCTTCCTTACTGTACTCCTGGTACTTTATCCACTGTACCATTAGCTGCTACACACACACACACACACACACACACACACACACATACTCACTCACACACAAATACATAAGTACATATGTGTATGTATGTATACATAAACACATAAACACACATGTGTGTATTATACTCATCTCAAGAGCCTATATTGATTTATTTTTACAGGGAATATTCTATGCAATTTTTGTTCATATTAAACATATTTTCACATTAGTTATGATGTAAAGAAGAATTAGAACTAATGAGAGAAACCAAGAAAAAGAAGAAACAAAACAAAACAAAAGAAAAGGAGAGCAAATAGTATGCTTCCATCAACATTCAGACTCCAAAGCTCTTTCTCTGGATGTAGATAGCATTTTCCATTGCGAAACTTTTGTCTAAGATCCTTGCATTGCTGAGAAGAGCTAAGTATATCAAAGTCAGTCATCGCACAATGTAGCTGTTACTGTGTACAATGTTCTCCTGGTTCTACTCATTTCACTAATTATCAGTTCATATAAGTCTTTCCAGGTTTTTCAACAACATATTGTACGATTATGATTCTTAAACTACTCTATCTGCGTCTGTTTTATGGGAGAGTTCATCCCATTCACATTCACAGTAATGATTACTATCTATGTCTTTGTCTTCCTCCTATCCCCTCCCTCCAGTTCATGCTTTTCTCTCTCCTTTCTCACTTTCCCTCCTCACTAGAGTTTTGCTTTTCACCACTGCCTCCCTCAGTCTGCCTTCCTTTCTATCAGTCCCCTTCCTTTTCTTCCCCTTTAACCTTACTACTTCTTCTCTCCCTTCTATCCATCCCTCCCTTTTCTTTCCCCTTTCCCTTCCTACTTCCTATAAGGTAAGTTAGATTTCTCTACCTGATTATGTTATTCCCCATTTATACCCACAGCCTCTGTCTATGGATACCTTTTTTAACTGTTGTAATAATGCTACAATTCTCAAGAGTTACAAGTGTCATCTTCCCCTGTAGGGATATAAACAGTTTGCCCTTATTAATAACATGCTGTTGTTGTTTTTCTTTCCTGTTTACCTTTTCATATCTTTCTTGTGTCTTGTATTTGAAGATCAAATTTTCTGTTGAGCTCTAGTCTTTTCATCAGAAAGGTTTGGAAGTCCCCTATTTTGTTGAATGTACATCTTCTCCTCTGAAAGATTATGCTCAATTTCACTGGGTAGTTGATCCTTGGTTGTAGTCCAAGCTCCTTTGCCTTATGGAATATCATATTCCATGCCTTCCATTCTTTTAATTAGAAGCTGCAAGGTCCTGTGTAATCCTGATTGTGGTTCGATGATATTTAAATTGTTTCTTTCTGGCTGCTTGTAGTATTTTCTCTTTGACCTGGTAACTTTGGAATTTGGCTCCTATATTCCTTGGCATTTTCAATTTGGGATCTCTTTCAGGAGATATCTGGTGGATTCTTTTGATGATGATTTTACCTTCTGGTTCTAGGACCTGAGAGCAGTTTTCCTTGGTGATTTCCTGAAAGATGCTGTCCAGGATCTTTTTTTCATCATGGTTTTCAGGTAGACCAATATTTTTTAAATTGTCTCTCCTGGATCTATTTTCCAGGTCAGTTGTTTTACCAATGAGATATTTTATATTTTCTTCTATGTTTTTCACTCTTTTGTTTCTGTTTGAATGATTCTTAATATTTCATAGTCATTATCTTCCACTTGCCCAATTCTAATTTTTAATGAATTATTTTCTTCTATTAGATTTTTGTACCTCCTTTTCCATTTAGCCTATTTTACTTTTTAAGGAGTTCTTCTCTTCACTGAGTCTTTGTGCCTCCTTTCCCATTAGGCCAATTTTACTTTTTAAGGAGTTGATTTCTTCAGTGTACTTTTCTATTTTTCCATTTGTATTCCAACTGTAGTTTTTAAGGATTTCTTTTCTACAGTTAATTTTTGTCCTTCCTTTTCCAAGCTGTTGACTCTCTTTCGCATACCTCTCATTTCCTTTCCCAATTTTTCTTCTGTCTTTCTTATTTGACTTTTAAAATCCTTCTTGAGCTCTTCCAAGAAGGCTTGAGACCAGTTCATATTGCCCTTTGAAGTTTCAGATGTGGGTATATTGACGATGTTATCCTCTTCTGATTTTGTGCCTTGTTCTTCCATGTTCCCATAATAAGAACCTATGCTCATTGTCAGTTTCTTTCTGCTCATAATGTTTGCTTTTTTCCTGGTTTTTAAAGTTGAGCTCTTCTGCTGGAGCTCACAAGGCACTGATCTAGGCTTCTTGTGCTGAGAGCCTGGGACCTGCTCACTGGCTTTGTGTGCTAGGGCCTCGCTTGCTGGCAGCTGTAGGGGTCTAGCAGCCTTCCTGGTGCTGAGCTGGGGTCAGCAGCACTGGAGTTCTTAGGGTGGAGGTGGGGAGTTTTGCCCCTGGAGGACACCTACTCACCTGGGCTTCTTTAAACCACTTGAATGTTTGACTACTGGAGATTGCAGAAGCACATGGTGCTTTTTTGAGCTGGTGTTTGCTGGTTCCCCTGCCTGTGGTGAGGCTCTTGTGGGGTCCTGGTGTTGGTGTTTGCCTGCTCCACCACCTTGGGGCCCGGGATCTCCCCCTGGTTTGCTGAAGTGGGACTGGCTAGGACACCTCCCATCCTGTACTGCTGCCCCTCCCCCAGAGCACAAGGGGCCTTTACCATTAATCCCCCAAGTTTCTTGGGCTACAAGACTATTGCATTCTGTCTTTCTGCTGGCTCAGCTGTTCCAGAGTTTTTCCTGGGGTGATATTTTCTGGGCTTTCAGAGGTCAATAAGGGAGGGTGAGAATGACTTAATTCTTACTCTGCTATCTTGGCCCCCAGAAGTGTATCAAGAGCCCTTATTATTGTGAGAGAGTTTTCATAATAACTTTATTCATTTTATGACATCAAATGCCCGTCCACAGTTAAAAGTGGTTTCACTCCATAAATGTAAACATGTAGGAAAATCAGATCTTATATAGAAATAAATTAACCTCAAGTTTAAAAATATACATTTTAAAATTCAAGTATATATAAATACTATGAAATCCTTAGCTAAATATGCTCTATACTAAGAACAATTAATACATTCGTATCATAACAGGCCCCAAATATTCTGCTATTTTCTTGGGTCAACGTGTTTTATTTAAAGATTATTGAAGTTTTAAAAACATTAAACTTTCTCTTTCTCCTTCTTTCCTCTCTTTTCTCTCTTTCTTTTCTCTTTCTTTCTCAACCAATCTTTATTCGCTCTTCTTAAGAACTCTTTTCTCAATTAAAAGAAAATGCTATGGCTTATGTCATCCTGCAAACAAAAAAGATCCAGGTTTACAGACACAAACAGTCCCAGTGCATTATAACTATTGTACACAAACAAGTGGTTAAAACCAAATGCTTTCTTTTCTTCTTGTTCATAAATAAAGAGCCTTGGTTAATGTGCCTGCTTGCTATCAGACAAAAGAAGGTTACAAAGGAAGACAAAAGGAAACCATTGTATTAGAAGTATTGTCTGAAAAAGGGTTCCTAAAAACAAAGACCTTGAAAGTGCATGACATTTCCATTGTCATAAGAGGTTATTCACTGCCTAGAGCATTTAATTATTAAAGGCCTGTTTTGAAGAATATGCTTCATTTCCCACTCCAAGGCATCTTTTGTACCAGCTGGATCTACTTCCTTGGACAGTTTATTGTACTTGAGAAAACTTATTGGAGGTTCACATGGGCCATCAGTTACTAATTAAAAATTAGGCCAAAGTACTTTCTCCCTGAAACACTATATTCCTTCCTTACTCATAATTCTGGAAACTCCATAAACTTCTAAGGGAGAGATTTCATTCCATTATCATGACTAATGGTAAGTGGTTTAATGGATGATCCTTAGGCAAGAAGAAGCCTTTATATACCAACACCCACCTCCCACTCCCACCACAAGGGATACAAAACCATATGAAAGTCCACCAAGACATAGAAGTGCCATACCTGCTTTACTCTTGAGGAAAGGTTCAGTTACTATTTCGCAAATGTCCATGTGCACTCTGTGTATGTGATTCTTAGAGACTGATCTAGGAACAATTGGTTGAATTCATAGTGATGTTGGTTTTGACTTAATATAGTGAAGAACTTTCTAACAATTAGAGAGCTTCAAAAATGGAATGGTCTGTTTGCTGGACATGAGTTCCCCAATCACCAGAAGTATTTGAAACAGATGAATATTTGGAATACATATGTAGTATTCTAACATTGGTAGGTAGGTTGGTCTAGATTTCTTCTAAGTTCTCTCCAAACTAAGATTATGTAATCACATGATTTGATGTATTATTAAAAGAATACTCACTGTTAAGAAATGCATGTATTGCTACATTCATTTTATCTGAATTAACTTCATCCTCTTCATTTGCTACCTATTTTCATTTCTTTTCTTTTTAATTTATGGAATAAAAAAGCATTTCCATAACATAGTACAATAAAAAAGATGATTGCACATGAAACTGCAAATCTTCTATGCACAACTTACTATTCCTTTCAAATATACAACAAAATTATGATGTAAATTTTTTTCATACACACACACACACATATATATATATATATATATATATATATATACACATATTCCTTTGGGGGGTTATCTAAGGATGATGTATGGGAACACAGACTGTAACATATACTCAGAAAGTCATGTTCTTCAGTTTCTTTTTCTTCTTTTTATTTTTCTTTAACCTAATTTTAGAAGATGAGCTGTTACTATTCTGATATCATGAGCAAAGTTTGAATGGAATCCCCATCACTCATATCCCAGATCCCAGAAGTCTACCCTTAATTACAGATATTTTGGGGTCAACCTCTTCTTCAAAACTTCACTAAGCCCCCACTGATTTGTTTACTTTTATCTCAAAGGGTGAACCTGTGTAGGAATAATACTGGGGATATACTCATATTATGAACATGTATGTCCAGATTGGATAGGTGGAAAAGCAATTCTTTCCTCTAAGGATGTAATGTCTGCCAGTAATGTCATTTTACTGTTCCATACTGTTCCCTTCTGGATACTGGTCCCAGTGGGTCTTCAGGTCTCAGATGCTTCTTCATTTTACATCTTCACTTCAGATGTTTTTTCAGCTCTCCAGCTATCTTTAGGGTCATCCAGTAAACTGGGTTGCTGTGGTTAGTATGCTTCTCTCTTATGTAGGATAACATTAGCTCTATAAGCCAGCTTTTTCAGTCTGGATAAAATCTTCTCTTGAAGTACACTTGCTGCACTGTCCTCCATTTCCTCAGGGAAGGAAGATTGTCTCTACCTTTCATGGAAGGGCTACAAATCTCCTTAGTTCTCTCAGTCAATATTTATATAGCATGTTCCTTCCTCCAGCCTGTTCAATCAAATTTGAAAATGTCTAGGCTACGGTCATATCTGCTTTTTGAATTTTTTTGAATTCTTCTTTGAACTATTGTCTTCTCTATTGTCTCCACTAAGTCTTTCAGTTCAGCTCCCATATGCCTTAAGGTCATAAAAGTATTTTAGTCTTAGGTCTTATCATAAGGCCCTCTTCCTTACTACCCTCCTGCTAGGAAAATATCCTCAAGGTTCTTCTCTCTTAAACAGAAAAGGACTAAGTGATACAGTGGTGAGGAAATTGTTTATAACCTCCTAACATGTGTCTTTTGTCCATACAAAAGTTGAGCCTGTTGGAAAAGGTTGAAAAAATTCGTTACCTTTGAACCACTTACAGGAACAAATCACAACATGGCGTATTGCCATATCATAGCAACAAACCACAGCATGACAAACTGTCATTTAGCCATAGAAAGCAAATCTATATAAGTCTATACAGGCGGCATAAAAGTATAAGATTTTAGTATGGGAAAGAATCTTTTTAATCATCTAGTTGATACCCCCCTCCCCAATTCTTCATCCTGATGAAGAAACTGAAGTTCACAGAGGTTAAATGCACAAGGTCACAAGTGCAATGAATAAGTGGCAAATCCTAAAAGGAGGTTTGGTTTAATGGGAGGCAGTATGGTGCAAAAACCATTGAATTTGGAGTTAGAAGACTTCAGTCTTACTCTTGATTCTGTTGTTGAATGTTACCTTAGGAAATTGACTTAAGCTCTCTGCATCACAGTTTGTCCATTTTAACCTTCAATTTGAAATCCTCTTAATTAGAACCTAAATCTCCTGAATACTATTCCAATGTTGTTGCTTCCCTCTCCCCCCCACCTTTGTATTATGCTGACTCCCTATGGACTATAAGACATCCATGTACTCATAAATATATTATTTAATGATGCTCAAAAACTTTACAATGAATCCATTAAAGATACAGAGAAGTCTTGGAGAGAGTGAGTCTTGCCCTACAGAGAATTTATTTTTATTTATTTTTTTATTAATTTATTTTGATTTATCAATAATCACTTCCACATGCTTTTGAGTTTAAAATTTTTATCCCCCTTCCTCCCCACCACCCTCCCCAAGATGGCACACAATCTGATATAGGCTATACATTTACATTCATATCAAACATATTTTCACATTAGTGATGTTGTAAGTAAAAATTAAAACCAATAGGAGGAACCATCAGAAAGAGGAAACAAAACTCAACAGAAGAGAAAAAAAATAGCAATTCAACTTCCATAGTTCTTTCTTTGGATGTGGATAGCATTTTCCATCACAAGACCTCTGGAGATGTCTTAGATCCTTGTATTGCTGGGAAGGGTTAAGTTTATCAATATTAGTCATCACACAACATGGCTGTTATTGTGTACAATGTTCTCTTGGTTCTGCTCACTTCACTCAGCATCAGACCATATAAGTCTTTCCAGGTTTTTCTGAAGTCAGCCTGTTCATCATTTCATCTATTGTGCTATAGCACAATAGTATTCCATCACATTCATATACCACAACTTGCTCAGCCATTCCCCAATTGATGGGCATCCTCTCAATTTCCAATTCTTTGCCACCACAAAAAGAGCTGCTATGAATATTTTTGTACATGTGGGTCCTTTTCCCATTTATATGATCTCTTTGGGATATAGCCCTAGAATTGCTATTGCTGGGTCAAAGGGTATGCACATTTTGATAGCCCTTTGGACATAGTTCCAAATTGCTCTCCAAAATGGTTGGATCATTTCACAACTCTGCCAACAATGCATTAGTGTTCGAGTTTTCCCACATCTCCTCCAACATTTATCATTTTCCTGTTTTGTCATATTGGCCCATCTGATAGGTGTGACGTGGTACCTCAGAGTTGTATTGATTTGAATTTCTCTAATCAATAGTGATTTAGAGCATTTTTTCATATGACTATAGATGGCTTTAATTTCTTCATCCGAGAACTATCTGTTCATATCCTTTGACCATTTATCAACTGGGGAATGTCTTGTAGAGAATTTATTTTTATGTACACATACACATGTACATACACACACACATATATTCATAAAAATTAATGAAGGTTGCCCAATAATACAGGAGGTTATTATATGATACTATAAATTGATGTTTTTCTGTAAAAATTATTCAACATTTGATTTCTTCAAATATAAAGCTTTCCTTAAAATTTAAATTAAGATTATCATTGTACATTTTCTATTTGTGTTTTTGTTTTGTTTTGTTTGAAAAATTACGCACTTTTAAGAAAGTAACTTCTCTTTTCTGGGCCTCAGTTTTCTCCTCTGTAAAATGAGGGGATTAGACTACAAGATAATTCCTGTGGCCCTAGCTTTTACATACTATTTCTCATTCTGAAAAAGATGCATTGAGTAAAATGAGGTAGCTCATCCCCTAGGGAATACAGGGACATTGTTGGGCCTGCAGTTTTCCCACCTTGTGTGAGAGAATCTGGCTCAGTAATAAAATATAGGCAAGTATTTTAAAGAAGTAATTGCAAACCACAGCTTTTGAATGGGGTGGACTTCAGAGATAACAGCACAATTCCCAATGTAACTGCCCCTCATGAGGATGAGAAAGGTTTATTTTTTCAGTCCAACAATCATTTAGAAGGAATTTTGCCCAATGAATATCCAAGGAAGACACACACATAGACACACACACACACACACACACACACACAAACACAAACACACACACACAGTCTTATACTACGTATCCTTAGGATGGAAATCTAGTCTCCCTTTGTAGAGAAAGAATACATATCAATAATAGTAACAGAGAACTAGAATAATAACAATGTACAAATGAATACAAGTCTAGTATTAATTTGTTTATATTTAACAAAATCCATGTGATTTGCTCTTTTGACTATTTTTATTCATCTACTGCCTTTTAGAATATTTAAGTATAAATGGAAAACTTATTTGATATTTTATATGTTAGTCACTTGCACGTATTTTTCTTTTCCCAATTGTAATTCCATGTCCTTTTCTTTAGATGTCTCCAGTTAATCACTGACTTGGTAAGCAAATTCCAGTGCAAACCAATCTGATTTTTGCAGCATGTAGTTGGTAGCATGAGACATTGATTAAACAGAGAATTTACATTTTACTCCACTAATATTGATTAAAGTGCAAACCTCTTATTTTTGGGGGTCTAGCTCCTATCCTCATCATTACCCCCTTAAACAAATGGGACCCAAATTCTTTTGGGGTAAGGGGTGAAGGTTTCAGCTTTTGAAACTGCTTCTTGCTGGCAAGGGGCATAGAGCTGCCCTGCCTCAAGGGCGTCTCAAAGAGGAGGATGACTAGAACCAAGTACAGGCTGCATCCACGATGGGGAAACATTGAATATTGCCCACTGTTTACTATCAACTGAAGGTGAATGGCTTGTAGTCTGGAAGACACAAATCTGACAGAAAAGACTGAAGGGCCCAGATATAGAAGTAAAAAGTAAAAGTGTAAAAGCCCCATTAAAATCATTTACATTTGACCTGCAGGATTATTTTATCTTGTTACTTTCTATGAAGTTTAAGTAACACTTTTGCAGGTGAAAGTTTCCCACCCCTGCAGTATCAAATCCACCTCATTGCCAGACTCAAGAATAGCCAGATGGGTAACATTCCTTTTCAAAGGAACATAATGGGGAAACCGAGCCAGGAGGATCCCATTTTAGACTGAGGCTAAAATTGTCCTCTCAGCTTCTCCCAATGCTGACTTCCCACCAGTATCACATTCTCTGAGTAGCTTATGGCATGTCTCATATGGTGGATTATTAATTTACTGATGGATTATTATGATCCATTACACAATTCAAAATAAAATCCCATGAGCTTTTACCTTAAACAGCAAGTTTCACTAATCACAGCTCAGGAAAAACTTTTCCAGGATTTACATATCAAATTTAAATTTGTCATGGTGTAAAAAGTCAATCATTAGAGATTTTTATATACTTGCAAATTCTCAGCAAATCAAACCCCAAACAAACTTTTTGGCAAGTTTACACATTAAAACAATAATCAACAATATCCAAGTTATTTTAGCAATAACCAAATTATGAAAAGTTGCTTGAGATAACTGAATCAAAAAGTTCAGCAATTTGAAACTCGAAACAAACCCATTACCAATCAGGTGACTTCAGTTTTGTTAAATGCATTTCCAAATTACTTTACACAGAGAATCAACATCTCGTCATTAACAGTTAAAACTACAACTTTAAAAAGAACATGCTTACCCAAGTTTGGAGACTAGCTTCTTTACCTTGGGCAGGATGTGCTGAACCTCAGTGTTGCTTCTATGCAAAGGTTGTCCCAGGGCCCAAAGCCATTGCCAGTGTGACCCAAGCTGTAGCTGCTGCCCCTCCCCCCTCCTTCCTCCTTCCTTTCCCCAGGTGGGGAAGCATGAAATAAAAGGTGAGAGGGAAAGGGTAAAGTTCTCTTCTCCTTTGAGAGGAGTTAACACATACCCTCTTGACTCAAGGGAAGAGAGTGACCAGGGTTGTAAGGAGGTATTTCAAAACTCCTTAATGATCAATCACAAAACCTCCAGAATCTGCCAAGATATTTTTAGCTGTTCTAACTTTCCTTGTAACCTCCATGAAGGAGGATTCAGGGTGTAGAGGGAAGGAAAGAAATAAGCCTCAGGGAACCAAAAAGCAACTGTAGTTTTCCCCAATTCCCTAGCACCTAGAGAATTGACAGAATTGGGCATATGCTTCCAGATAGGGGGTCCATCTTTGTCCTCTATGCTGTGGAAGGTATTCCCAGGTCCATGACCTGAAACTGAACCAGTGGACCTAGAGTCTGAGAGCATCAGGCCAAATTTGAGACAGCCTTGTAACTGTCTGCCCAAAAAGTGCCTCTAAGCCTTGGTGCTTGGAGAGTGAACTCAACTGCAGAGCAAGAAAGGGCAGGGGCGGGGGGAGGCTTATGTACTTTCCAGTCTTGCCTACAGAAGAACTTGGGGTTAGGAAGTTTTCCCAAATGGGCCACTAAAATATTGAGGTTTAGAGGTTCAAGGGTGCTGGGACTCCAAAATCACAACACGCGGCTCCTGCCCGAAAGAATTCAACCCAAGCCTTCTTTAAGCCAAAGACAAGGTTTATTAGAACATCTGTCATCTTGGGCAGACTCTTAAGGAGTCTGAACATTAGTGAGCTATTGACTAGATTGTAAGAATCTGAGCAGTGGCTAGATTTTAAGAATCTGAGCCAAAATGGGAAAATTTTATAGCAACTTCCTCTGATAAAGGCTTCATTTCTCAAACATATAGGGAACTAAGTAAAAATTTTTTAAACAACCATTCCACAATTGGCAAAGCTATCAATAGTCATATGAAAAAACAGTATGAATCACTTGATAAGAGGAATACAAATTAAAACAACTTTGAAGTACCACCTTATACCTATCAGAAATCACAAATGCTGGAGGGGGTGTGGAAAAACAAGTACATTACTGCATTATTGGTGGAATTGTGACCTAGTCCAACCATTCCAAGAATAACTTGGAACTTATCCCAAAGGACTATAAAACTGTGATATTCCTTTACTCAGCAATACTTAATAGGACTGTATCACAAAGACATCCATAAAAAGGAAAAGGATCTATACATACAAAAATATTTATAGCAACTCATTTGTGGTGGAAGAGAATTAGAAATGTAAGGAATGCTCACCAGTTGGGGTATGTCTGAACAAGTTGTGGTATATGATTGTGATGGAATTCTATTGTGCTATAAGAAATGACAAGCAGGATGGCTTCAGAAAAATCTGGGAAGACTTAAATGAATACAAAATAAAGTGAGAAAACCCAGGAAAACATTGTACAATGTAACGGCAATATTGTTACAATGACAGCTCTTCTGATCAATACATTGATCCAAGACAATTCCAAAGACCCATGATGAAAAATGCTAACCACTTCCAGAGAGAGAGAACTGATGAACTCTGAATGAAAATTGAAGCACATTATTTTTCACTTTTCTTATTTTTCTTGCCATTTTTTCCAATAAGCCTAATACAACAATATGTTTTGCATAATTTCATACGTATAATGGGTATCATATTGCTTGCCTTCTCAGTGTGTAAGGGAGTGACTAGAGGGAAATAGGGAATTTGGAACTCAAAAATTTAATTTAAAAAATTAAATAAAAATAAGCCTTTTGTCTCTCAGGTATCTCTTCCCCTTGGTTTATTTTTTTGGAGTCCATGACTCAGAAGGCTCTATACCCTTAACTAGGGGCACCACAGCCATTTCTCATGTTACATAAATTTAATAATAATTAATAATAACAAATACTA
Organism: Vombatus ursinus; assembly: GCF_900497805.2. Lineage (NCBI taxonomy): Eukaryota > Metazoa > Chordata > Mammalia > Diprotodontia > Vombatidae > Vombatus > Vombatus ursinus. The sequence goes on from NW_020954642.1 coordinate 6,173,601, forward strand.
AGTGTTTATATAGGGTTTTAAGGTTTGCAAAGTGCTTTATAACTATTATTTCATTTTAACCACAAAACAACCCCTGGGAGGTAAGTGCTGTAATTATCTGCATTTTACAAGTGAAGAAACTAAGACAGAGGTTAAGTGACTTTCCAAAGGTCACACAGCTAGTAAATTGGTGGTCAGATATGAACTGAAGTCTTCCTGATTCAAGACCTAGAATTCTATATACTTTGCCACCTAACTGCCTCAGTTGATTTGAGACAACTTCCATCTTACAAAAAAAAAAAAATCCTGTCATTAACTTGGCTTCCAATATTTAAAATATGTTGTACCTTGATATATCCATGAGGATAAACGGCCAGTATTTCAGGCAGACAGTATGCATTATTTCCTGGGAAAACTCCAAATTCTAGCTCCAACTGCATTGCCGTTCCATAAGTTATGTCTAGTATTTGTCATCTCTACCTCTCAAAATCTTTATCAGTAAAAGCCACCTACTCTGTGAAGCCTTCCCTGATCTCCTGTGTCATTAGTGCTCTCTCACTCCTCAAATGACCTCAGATTTACTTAACTATGTATGTCTCTTATTCTTTACAGTAGAATGTAAGCTCTTTAAAGTCAGAATCCTTTCAGTTTTTTTTCTATGTATCCCCAGTTCCTAGTAAAATACAATGACATTGTGGGCATTAAATATATTGTTGAATTGAAAGAAGATCCACTAAATACAATTTAAATGTTACTCTGATTATTTTAGTGATCTGCTGATACCTATGTAACTCAGAGTCTGATTCTAAACAAAGTCAGTTTCTGATTCTCTAAACAATAGGAATATAATTTCTGTTGATTCATGTTCTTGATAATAGTTTTATTTCACTTCATGCATTCAACTCACAGGATAATAGCTTTAGAGTTATAAAGGGCCTCTGAGGTCATGTTGTTCACCTTTTGTTTTATAAAAAGGAAATTGAGGATGGGAGATGAAATAACATGCACAAAGTCACAAAGTTAATGATTAGCTGATGCTGGGATTTGAATCCAGGTCTTGTGAGTGCAGCTCCAATGTTCTTTCCATTTATAGAATGTTTCTATATTTCTTTCATAATAGGGTACAGGTAATTTATATCAACTATGAATATTTTCATTTCTTTTTCATTGAATCTCAAGAAACATTTATTCCAACCTCAGCTTGATCAAGTTCTTTCTCTAACCCCCCCTCCCTCAAGTAGTGTTCCATCCTTTTCTTAAAAAAACAAACAAAAAAAAAACTTGCTACTGGAAATTGCTGTTGCCTGAGTCAGTCCCTTAATTGTTAGGATTTCTTGTTTGTTTGTTCGAATCAGGCCAAACTATGATTTTCCATCAATAGTTCCTACTTCTCTACCCTGGAATCAAGCACAGCAAGTCTAAACTCTCTTCCAGATCACAGCATTATACTTGAAGGCAACTACAATATCTCCTCTATGTCTTCTTCTGAAGCTAAACATCCAGATTTGCTCCAACTAATCTTCATGTAGCATAATCACAGTACCGTTTATCATCCTGGTTTCTATCTCTTTGATGCTTTCCAACTTGTCTCATTCATTATGGGTTTTCATTATTTCATTATTTCATTCATTATCCTTTCTCTTTATTCATTTCTGTATATTTCACATTCTCTTAGGATATTATAAGATACTCTAAGGCAGTGACTATGCCATTTTTTATCTTTGTATTCTCAGTTCCTCAAGGAAAAGCCATGTCACAGTCTACATCTCTCTCCACAACCCTTAAACACACACACACATGCACACACATGCACACACATATGTGCAAACACACACATGCACACACACACATGCTGTACAGAGCACTGGGGCTTTGGTCCTATGGGGAAATAAGGGAGGAAGTGTACAACAAAAGGTGATTAGACTTGGAAACAGGATAGATGTGCCATGGACTATCATTAGATGACTTAGGAGCAGAGAAGATAATACAATGAGTAGAAAAGATACAATTTCCTTTCATGTATAACCTACTCTCATCTATACACTGGCTCTATGTGAGTGAAAAGAAGAGGTTGGAGATCTGTGATAGTAAAAAGACAGAAAAAAAACAAGACAAGCATCAACTATGGAACTTTCAGTTTTCTTCTGATTCTACAATGTCTTAAGTTCATGCCCTATACCACAGATGAGGAGGCAAGAGGAACACATAGTAAATTTATAAATCTTCATGTAAAGACTGAACATGAAGAATGTATGTATCAAAAGTAAGTTGTGAGCCCTGTTGTATTGTCTATATTTCTTTGCTTGCCTAGAGGAGAAGCCAGGGGATAATATTAAAAAAAAATCAAAACAAAAACAAAACTAGGGGCAGCTAGGTGGCATAATAGATAGAGCACTGGCCCTGGAGTCAGTAGGATCTGAGTTCAAATCCGACCTGAGACACATAACACCCACTAGCTATGTGACTCTGGGCAAGTCACTTAACCCCAATTGCCTTACCGAAAAAACAAAACAAAACAAAACAAAAAACTGCATTTCCTACAATTCCTGGCTTTAGTGATATCTAGGTACTATCAGGGACTATCTAAGTATGGGACAAGCTAAAGACACATGATAGATAAAAAGTTTGAGAGCAGTCAGTATTTTGTAATGTTGTGTGGGCTCAGAACTGATTTTAATTAGATGAATCCATACCAATCCATTGCCCTCAGGCAGTGTCCCAGGAAAGGGAGGTAGAACTGAGTCATAGAAGCTTACCCACTCTTTGAGAACCACAGAGAACTTCCACTTAGTGGGGTGGAACACCAAAACTTCCAGGGTGAGTGTGGGACACTCTGAACATAATTCTTGCCAAAGAATAACAACAAATGTGGTAAACAGTAGCACTTTTTGGCTAAATTAGTAAAATGCCATTTAAACTAGTAGAAAGCCATGTGTTTTATTTATACTTAATAAGTATTTGTTAAATTGATTTTAAAGAAATGCATTTCTCAGGTTTCTTCAATGATCCATGGTTCTTTCTTCCAACACATTAATATTTGTTTTGTCAAGATCTGCATTCAACTTTTTTTTCTTATATCTTTACACTCTCTTCCTTGGCGAGCCAATCCAATCCCATGACTTCAATCATCATTTTTTGTTTCAAGATGACTCCTAAATCTCAGATGCCCCAGCTTTCCCACTGGACTTTATACCTGTATCTCTAACTCTCTAACTACCTGCTAGACACCTGTGTGGTACCAAAAAAAAAAAAAAAAAAAAAACCAAAACAAACAAACAAACAAAAAAAAAAACCAGGGATTTTGAAACAGAAAGCCTGGGTTGGAATACTGGCCCACTTACAGTCATTATGAACTTGGAAAAGTTTCCTAATCTTTCACTGCCTCTTTTTACTAATCAAAAAATCAAGAGGGTTGGCTTTTTTTTTGTTTGCTTGTTTTTTAAACTGCAATTGTTCTTAGATTTCTGTCATCTCAAACTCAATATGTTTAAAAATTAATCTATCCCTGTCCTACCAACTTTTATCTATTTTATTTTGATTGAATAAACATTTATTAAGTGTATATTATGTATAAATCACTGTCATCAGGGATAAAAAAAGAAAAAATAAATATATTTAAAAAAAAGCAAAAACATAAAAAAAAATGGCCAGGCCCTCAAAGAACTTACATTCTACTCCAGGAACTTAATCTACTTCCACATTTTTTTGTTATCTCATTGGCTTCATAATTCCCCTAGTCATCAAGCTTCAAATCATTAGAATCATTCGTGTCCCTTTCCTATTCTTCCTTCTGTCTACCCACACTGAATCAATCACTGAGTTATTGTCAGTTCTTCTATTTTGTTTTTACTATGACCATAGCCACAATCATTTCAATTCCCACCTAAGAAACTTCTTCTCAATTAAAATACATTTTGAGTGACAGGCTGGTTCTGTTTTCTTAAAGTTTCATAAAAGAGATCCAAAAAGGCTATTATGTCAAAGAGTTGGGGGGAGAAATAGATGGAAAAAGCATTAAATAGGTTAAAATCTCAGGAGGTATAGATCCATGGTTTGATTGTGAGAATGTAAGGGAAATATTTTATTATTTCTTGTTTATTAATTTTGTTTGAACCTAGTTTGTATGTGGCTAGAAAATTGTCTAAACCAAAGCTTAAAGTAGAGGAAAGGTTGGCTGACGTCAGTGATTCTTAGGAGAAGTAAGATGGCAGTAAGTAATGCTTGCATCTCACCTAGTGCTTGTTTTGGGTCCACAGAGGTCTTGTTTTTGGTCCAATTAAAGCTTGTGTTTTGAATTCCTAAAATTAGGATGAGTGCTTATACTCAGCTGCTGATATATATCTCAAACCACCTTTCTCTGGAAATGCCTACTGCCTATATGCAGCCTATCAGGAAAATGTCCTTACACCCTTGTCTGAACTCTATGTAATATAACCTCACAAAGATTTGGGATGGAGCCACACCTTTTCCCAGCCATCTCCTTTGCCAAATGACCTAATAAAATTCTTTCAAAATATATTTCAAGTTTTGGAGTTTGCTCATAACTATCAAATATAGTCTTTCTGTGGTAATGTGGTAGAAGGTAAGTACTGACATACTTGGTGTGAGAAGACCCAATTATAGTCCTGGTTTCAATATGACTAACTGTATAGTCTTGTGCTGAGTTAATGCATCTGTTTGTGCAGTTTTAGAGGTTTGCAAAGAAGAACTTAACTGGCCATTGATGCTGAGGCATGAGTAAAGGGACAAGTAAAAATGTAGCAAAGAAGGACACATTTGGATCACAGTTACTGGACAGATAAGTATACAACCAGTTCTTTGGAGGAGACAAGATACAGAAGCAAGGGATATCTGGGACATAGGTAAAATGATCTTCAGGGCTTGGCAAGAAAGAGATTGATGATCCTGAGAAAGATGACCTTTGGATCTGTAGCAAGGTTATGACAGGCTCTTTACACTTCTAGTTGGATTCAGATATGTCTTAGTTCTGTAAAAAGAGCCAGAAAGTTCAGTGATGTGGGGAAAGGGCCATGGGTTTATAGGGAAGTATAGGCATCTTAAACAAACACATATGCTTGGTTTCCCATCTCTGATATTTAAAGAGGAAGTTTTTAACTTGGGTGGTTTAAAATACAGAACACTGCATGAAAGAGATTAGGTAAAGAGGGAATATGGTGGTATAGACAAAGCAGAGAGTAAACTGACAGAGGGATAGGCAGGTGCAGAAGGAGAAATCCAGAATCTCAGAGTTGTCATCTAATCTAACTTGTATCTGAATAGGGGTCCCTTCTACAATGTTTCTAACAAATAACAGATCCCACAGCCCTTGGCAGATGATCACTAGTGAGTGAGAGCCCACTCCCACCCGAGGTAGCCTATTTTTATTTTAGAGAGATTTAAGAGATAGTCATTGATCTGAAATCTGCCTCTTATCAACTTCAACCTACTACTTCTCATTCTGCTCTCTTAGACCAAGAAGAAAACTTCCCACACTGAAGTCCTTCAGATACTTACTACCTGTGTGACAGTGGGCAAGTCACTTAATCCCATTTGCTTCAGTTCCTCATCTGTAAAATGATCTGGAGAAAGAAATGGAAAACAAATCCATTGTCTTTGACAAGAAAATCCCAAAATGGGGTCACAAAGTTAGACAAGACTGAAAAATGACTGAACAACATATAGAAGCCACTCATCTCCAAAACAAAACAAAAATACAACAACAACAACAACAACAACAACAAACTATTTGGTTGTAGGTGGCTTTAATCTGTGTGGATGACTGGGATACCCATCCAAACGGATCCCTGAACTATTTGTGTAAAGTTCAATGCAATTCTTAAGACGAAAGAAAGATGCGGTTCCAAATTATACATTTTCCATTTATATTTTTGAGTTGAACTTTCATTTCCTTACCTTTTATTCTGTTGCCCTCCTCATTCTTCTTCCTCCTCACCCTCCATCCCTAGACAAAAAAGAGTTACAGAATTTCCTCTTGGGAGAAAAGATGTTCCAAAACATAAATGCAATGGGTATTTTTTTTTCTTTTATTGGATCACTAATATATATTTTATGATCAGAAGTTATTAAAATATTCTGGTATTTCTACAAAACAATTTTTGCAATGGTTTTGTGGGAGAATGCCCTTTTAATAGTGATTCTCCCTTCACGCTAAAAAAAAAATAGAGTAATAAAGCAAATTGTCATATATTCAGCGCTGTTGCCAAATTAAAACAAAAGAAACTATCACAAAATATTTAAGTAAAAAAAAGAAAGCATTTTAAAATTCAAAATATTTCTCTCTTGAGGTAGAAAACAAACAAACAAACTGATATATTGACATAGTATTCTATTTCCACTCTGTTCTGAAAATTACATAAGCATCTGTGTGAAGAGGTATAACCTGGCCAAGTATTTTTGGTCATGAAGACATCAATAGCAGTTCTGCCAATGTTTGGGTTAAGTATATGGATAATGAGAGGGTTATAAATTGTCCCTAAATTACTCAACAGTTAGAGCAGTCATTCTGAAAAGCAGGAAAAAGGAAGTGCTATCAATATGGGTTGCTTTTTTTGTCTGATTTATGTTTTGTCAAAAGAAGCAATAATCTGGAAGAAATAGGAAACTGACTTCTTCCTCTCTACTACAGAAAAAAAGTGAAAAGCAGTAAAAATGAAAGCAAGAGCTGAGAGTTGAGATTCAATAGGGAGTATGATACAATCTGATTAACTCTTAGGCTAGAAACTGAGGATTTAAACACCTCTGCCTGTCATAAAATGAGAGAAACCGATTAGGTCACCAAGTAACTGGCTTTGCATTTGGAACTTGTTGCAAAGAAAGTTTTTTTTTAATTTATTTTGTTTTCTACTCTCTCCCCACTCTATAATGTTAAGCCTTCCCCTACTTTCATTGATGCTCTCAATGCTCACTTCACCACAATATAGTGCTTTGTATGTGTGTGTCCCTTTTATATTTTAATAAACCTGTGATATTGTCAATGTGTGCATCTCTCTTATCCACATGTTTCTATTATCCATGTCCTTCATTAAATATTCCATAAAGAATGTATCCAAAGTAATAAAAACTGCCCTATAGTCATTTAACATTCACTGAGTGCCACCACAACACCAGTTGCCTATATTGTTATTTCTTGTTCTCATTAAATGACCAGGCAATGTTCACACATGTCATCATTCATGTTTTTAAAATATTTTTTTTTGTACACAAGTCATTGATTCTAATGTTGAATGCAATCATCAGAAAGAACTACCTTGACCTCACTGACCCATGGTTGGGGCAGATCTTTTGATATCTCTGTAATACTCTGGAAACAAAATCTGGGCTGCACAAGTTGACAGAAGCAATCACGATTTCTATAAAGTCCTAAAAACATCAGGAACGAATAAGGAAAATTACATTAAAAAGCTTATAAAATGCATAGAAGATCTAAAAATTAGCCTACCAAGATATTAAAAAAATAAAACTTAAGTAAATACAACTACAAAAGTACTCTACAGAAATATAAGAAGACAGCAGAGAAACATTTAGTGCTTATTATGGGGTCATGCTATTATGGCAAAAATGATTTAAATAATTTAAAGGTTTATAAATTAATTTATAGATTTGGTGGCAGACCAAACTTCCAAGGCCTTTAAAAAAATAGAACTGTACAAATATAATGCAATATATTAATTCCTTGGAGGTACAAAAAAATCTAAAATCATAGTGATTTTTTTAATAGTATGGCTGAAGGGCATATTGTATTACCAGGCTTCAAATTCTTCATCCATTTGACTTGGTACTAGTTGAAATAAAGAAAAGCAAAACCATGGAAAAGTGGCAAATAAAAACTGGAAAATATTCTAGAGTAGCCTTGTTTGTTTAATCAGACCAAGAATGGGAAAATGCTGAGGCCTATTTGATAAAACCATCTGAGAAAATGCAAAAGAAATTTGTCAGAAATTAAGTTGATACTAGTATCTTACACCATATTACAATCGATTCTAAATGGATATGCTTTCTGAGTATAAGTTTCATATAACTGAAATAATATAAATGGAGAAGTAGGTACCCTTCACAATTATGACTAAGGGGAAAAAATAACTTTAAAATGGTTATGCCTAATCATCAAATATAAAATATAGTATTTGGCTTACATTATCTTTTTAAAAGCTTTTGAACAAAAAAAAATGAATGTGTATAGAATAAGAGATTGTAAGGGAATGGGGAAGAAATTACATCAAATACCATTTTAGGAAAAAAAAGAGTTTCAAGAAGAAACATGAATAGAGAATGGGACTCTTAGTCATAAAGTCCTTACATTAAGTCCTGCCTCTGACACATACTCATTGTTTCTGGGCAAATCACTTAACCTCTCTGTGCTCCAGGCAATTCTTTAAGACAATAAGTGCCTGGACACCTGCCAATCTGTATTAATTAAGGGAGTTTCCTCACTGGGATTTCCTAACACCTGTGACACCACAGGACAAAGAAAAACAAAAACAAAACAAACACTGAAAACCAAGATGTATAGGAAAAAGGCAAATAGGTAATACCAAGTGTCATTTCCCAGAAGATAAATAATCAAAATAGTTTTCATTAGACATAAAATGGCAAATGGATATTAGGAAGATGAGGTGGCAGACCAGATCATTAATAATAAGAAAAATGCAAATTAAAATAACCCTATTGGTTTATTTCATCCCTGTTAAATTGGCAAAGATGACAAAAGCTGAGAGTATGTTGAATGTGGCTGGGGGTCACAATTGTTAGAGAAACTTTCTATTGATCTAACTCTCTAGTAAAGCATCTTGAATTATATGAGGATTATGTAGAAAAGTGAGCAAAATATTCATGTTACTTGATCTGAGGATCTTATTATTGAGCAGATATATTAAAGATATCAAAGTCAGAAAGAAAAAAACACTATATATAAAAATGTTCATTGAAACATTTTGGGGGCAAACAAAGAAATGGAAACAAAGTAGGTGTTCATTGATTCTAAAATGTCTGAACAAACTGAGGTATATAAATATAATGGAGTATTATTCTGAAATATAAATGAATATAAGGATTTTAAAGAAACAAGAAAAAATTGTGATGCCAAGAAAGAACAATATAAGTAATTGTCAATCAATCTATCAGTAGACACTTATTAAGCATCTGTCTATAATGTGTCAGGCCCCATGCTAAATGCTAGGAATAGACAGTCTGTGACCCCAAGGAGCTAACAATCCAATGGGGGAGATAAAATGCAAATATATACAAAGCAAAGAATATATAGGAAAATCAGGAGATAATTAACAGAAGGAAGCTGATAGGATTATTAAAAATCAGAGAAGGCTTCCAGTAGAAGGTGGAATTTTAGTTGGGAATTAAAGTAAGCCAAGTTGCTCAATTGGTGGAATCAAGATAAAAAAAAGTATTCCAGAAATGGAGAATAGCCAAAGAAAATTAGACAAGAGATGGACGGCTTGTTTATATAACAGCTAGAAGATCAATATCACCAGACTTAAGAGTGATTGTTAGGGAGTAAGACTGGAAGATAGGAGGGGGCTAGGTTATATAGGGCTTTGAATGTCATACAGAGTATCTTGTATTTGATCCTAGAGGCAATAGAGAGCCTCTGGAGATTTTGAGTATGTGTGTATGTTAGCCTAGTCTCTTCTAGGCTAACTGTGGCTAACTATCCTCTAGGCCCTGGAGGATAAATTTAGGATGAAGAGAAATGTGAACCAGGCATAACTACTAGCAGGCTATTGTAATAACCCATGCGTGAGGTGATGAGGGCCTGCACTAGTGTGGTGGTAATGAGAGAATGTATTACAGAGATGTTATAAAGCTGAAATTGACAGCCTTCTGAGGAGTCCACAAAATTCCTAGGTTTTGAGCCTGAGGAACTGGGAAGAAGATTTTTTCCCTTCTACAATAATAAAGAAAGTAGGACGGTGGGGGAAAGGTTTAGGTGGAAAGATAATGAGTTCAATTTTGGACATAGTGGGTTTAAGATATCTACTGGATATCTAGTTGAAATGTTTCAAAGGCAGTTGGCAATGTGAGAATGGAAATCAACTGAGAGATTGGGATAGGAAAGGTAGATTTGAGAATCATCAGCATTGAGATGATAACTAATGAATTAGGGAGCTGAAGAGATCACAAAGGGAAGTAATAGAGAGAGACAAGATAAGAGAACCAAGGATAGAACCTTGAGGGACACTTACAGTTAGATTGTATAAATGAAAAGAATACCCAAAGGAATCTCACTCCAAGTAATTATAATAACAAATCTTGGTCATGGCAAAAGTATAATAAACTTTGACACCTCTCAGTAGAGGAGCTACAGGGACAGAGTATTGCATATGTTCTTAGACACATTCACTACATCAGTTTTTGTTTAACTGTTTTTCTTCATTACAAAAAAGGGTTCAGGTGATAGATGAGGGTCTGTATTGAAAACGTCTTCAGTGTAAAAACACAAGACATGCATAGATCTTATTCAAGGAAAAAAATTTAAATATTGGAGTTAAGTTCTACATGTGAGTGTATTTGGGCATTAGAGTGCTAGAACTTGAGTTCAAATACAACTCTGACACTCCCTTTGTGAACCTTAGGAAAGTAATTTAATCTCTTTGATCCCCATTTTCATCATCAATAAAAGAAGGGGATGAACCAGATGACCCTAAAGTTTCCTCTGAACTCTCATTTTGTGGTCAGGTGATTCAATTTTGATTAAAAACATATCTTGCACATTTTTGTCACTAACTAGTAGATCTTTTGATTTACTTTTATTTATTTATTTATTTTAGTTTTCAACATTCATTTTTATAAGATGTTGAATTCTAAAATTTTCTGCCTCCCTCACTACCCCCTTCCCCAAGATGGCAAGCAGTCTGATATAGGCTATACATGTACAATCATATTAAATATATTTCCATATTAGTCATGTTGTAAAAGAAGAATCAAAACAAAAGGGAAAAACCACAAGGAAGAAAAAACAAAAAAACAAACAAAGAAAACAATATACTTTGATCTGCATTCAGACTCTATAGTTCTTTCTCTGCATGAGGATAGCATTTTCTATCATGAGTCTTTTGGAATCATCTTATATCATTGCACTGATGAGAAGAACTAAGTCTATCGAAGTTGGTCATTGCACAATATTGCTATTACTGAATTTTCACATATTTCAAAAAATCATTTGTTCCAAAGGGTTTCATATATATTTTCATTCTTTTTTGTTTAATAACATGGCACCCCATGCATTAATGATCTTTTGTAATATGTTTATAGGTGTTCCAGAGACTGGGTAGTCATCAGGATGTATCTCCACCATCACTGGAGAAAATATGCACATTTATAAATCACATATCTGAAGAAGTAGAATAGTATGTTTAAGAAATCTACACTCCTGATTTCAAAGAAGCACCTGTGAGAGTGTGAATTTTGGGGCACAATCTATTATGACCCCTTATTAGCAAAGTAAAAAGATCCAATCTTCACAAAAGTCTAGGAACACATGGAAGAAAAGCATTTGATTGTGGAAGAAAAGTTGGGGGCAACTCCTAGTCATGAGGCTTTCACTACCTCCCTAGGTAACCTATCTGATGACTGGTAAATTCGCCAAATGTTTTCCATTATTCAATTGCATAACCTTTGGTTACTTTTATAACACCTTGTATTTGTGGAATGTGTTATGGTTTTCAATGTACTTTTATTCATGTAATTGTGTTTGAGACTAAGAAGGAGGCCAAACACTGCCTTTATGATACAAGACAAGTCACTTAATCTCTCTGGGTTCTAGTTTTCTCATTGTAAAATGAACAGTTTGGATTAGATGATCTGTAAGGTCTGTTCCCCCTTTAAAAACATTATCTTGTAATCCAATAAAATGACAGAGCTGAAATTTAAATACAAATTCTATTCTTTTCTCAATTCCCCACTCTGATACTAGGAAGATGTTATTCACCCTATTATATAGATGAATAAACCAAGTGTCAGAGAGGTGAAGCAACTTGCCATGAGGACACAGTTAATATGTCTTGGGTGGAATTTGATTCCGTCTCCCCTGTCTTGAAGTCTTAGTTTCCTAATAAGCAAAATAAGAGGATTTGACTAGATAATCTATTGAGTCTCACCCAACAATAAGTTCTATAATTTTGTACTTCTATGATTTACAAAGCCCTACTTCCAGGTATAAATAAAGCAATCCGATTCAAATAAATGTAATCTATGTACCCACTTTACACTTTGACTGAGCAGTGACTGGAGAACTGATCTTGAAGCCAGGAAGACCCAGGTTCAAGTCCTAATACAAGTCCAATACCTACTGGCTTTGTGATCCTGGGTAAGTCACTTAACTTCTCTTTTTTCTAGACTAGTGGGGTCAAACTCAAATAGATGCAATGGCCACTAAGTAAGGATCCCTACAGGCACATATTAACAATATCTCTGTTCTATTGTATTTTTCTTAAATTGTTAAATATTATCCAATTACATTGAAATTTGGTTCCCAATGAACTTGGGGTTTTTTCTGGTGGCAATGCCCACCCAAGAGCTACATGTCTGACAACTCTACTCTAGGCAAGTCCCTAAAACTGTGAAGCTACAAGGGAAGAAGCCTGCAGATATTGAAGGAGTTCTCTCTAAAAGCGAAATCAAAGCTGTAGTTCCTATTCCTATATATTTCTACTACTATATATTTAACTGTGCCAATCTGATTTCAATATTTTCAAGATAGTCTTGAAAAGGACCCACTTATTGTAATATGAACTTCTGCTCTTAACTGATTGACCAAGGTGATGTTGAAGGTAAAAGAGGCCCCTCTTTCTAAATAATTTCTTCATTTATGCAATGGTAATATTGAGAATATGGTTGGAAGTTTTTCCTACTTATATCTCTGAATGTCTGTCCATACACTGGTGACATATCTTTTTGGTATAAGGTTTCTTTTTATAATCAAGTGATTATAAAGAATTCAAATAGAAGAAGAGAATAAGAATTCACTCCTTATACCACTGTTAGAATTCTCTCATGAGCAATTAACATATTATAATATCTAATAAAATTAGTTGCGTATTTGTCATGACCACTTACAAGTGTGTCAGCTCCATTGAGTTTAGTTTTTATATCCACGTTGCCTAGCATAGTGTATTGCAGATAAAGGACTTTAAATGAATGTTTGTTAATTTGAATTTGTTGAATTGATTTCTCTTCTCCTTCTTGATTTTTCTCTGTCCTTTGTCATTAAGGAGGAGGCGTTATGTGTTAGGATAGGCATAGTACTACTTTGCAGTATGATATTCAAAGAAAAAAATCACATTCATAAACATTTGTAGAATGACATGATCTCAGAATTGGAAGGGATTTGAAACATAATTGAGTCACAATTGTATTTGAGTAGGTTTCCCCTCTATAACATTCCTGAAGGTAAGGTGTGAAGGTGGTAGATTAGAAGCAGCAACCCAGTCAAACTCTCCCAACATTCCCCTCCAAATAACTTTAAAATAATGCCTTAAATTGAATTTTGGAGTTGCAGAGCCCAAAAAAAGTCAGGGTAATACATTTTTATAGCCTAACACAACTTAGGAGGGCAGCAGAAGAGGTCTGTGACACTGGGATGGTAGCTGGCCCAAAACACACAGGGCAGCAGCACCAGCAGCAAGCCTTGGAGGTGGCTGGACAGTGGCAGCAGTAGTTTTGGGAGCTCTCTGCCCAGAGAAGTAAGGGGGTCAGACAGCTGGTCAGAAAGAGATAATAGAGGACCATTTATTTGCACTGGAGGCAGAACCTAACTCTGATTGACAACTCAATTGTCTACGCACAGCAATGTGTCTCAGTTCCAGCACAGAGAAGGCTTGTTGCAAGTTAGAATAGAGGAGAAACTCTGTTCACAATTCCAATACAGAATGGTGCATAAGCACTTGTGGCTGCAGAGGAGCTGGAGCCCTTCTTTGGTAAAGACCAAAATAAAACAGAGACCAGGAGAGCATGGACAAAACATCTTTCTGCATTACACTATGTTGGAAGCAAAAAATATTTACAGGACCTCAGAACTAGCTCTGAAAACATCTGCACAAAAAAGGCTAAAGCTTGGCACTCTGTCTCCCCACCCCAGGTGAGCAGAGCCCAACTGTAACGTAAAGTTCAAAATCAAGAAAGAGTCTGAAAAAAATGAGCAAACACCAAAAAAGAAACTGACCATAAAAAGTTACTATAGTGGTGATAAATACCAAGATTCAAACTCTGAAGAAGAATACAATGTTAAAAGAGCTACAAACAAAACCTCAAAGACAAAATGCTAATTGGACAAAAGCCAAACAATTATTCTTGGAAGAATTAAAGAAAAAAATGAGGGGTAGAGGAAATGTTGGGAAAAGATATGAATGATGAAAAAAATCATGCAATGAGAATTAACAGTTTGGTAAGAGGCAAAAAAAAAATACTGAAGAAAATAACAACTTAAAATAGAATTATTCACCTAGTGATAAAAGAGGCACAAAAATTCAATGAAGAAAATAACTCCTTTAAACACAGAATTATCCAAATGAAAAACAGAGGTTCAAAAGTTCACTGAAGAAAACAATTCCTTAAAAATTGGTATGGGTAACTAGAAGCTAGTGAATCCATGAGATATCAAGAAACAACAATACCAAGTCAAAAATTTAAAAAAAAAGAAAATGTGAAATGTCTCATTGAAAAAAAAACTGACCTAGAAAAGAAATTGAGGAAAAAAATTTAATAATTATTGAAATACCTGAAAGCCATGATCAAAAAAGAGTTTAGACACCACATTTCAAGATGTTGTCGAGGAAAAATGCCTTGATATCTTAGATCCAGAAAGTAAAATAGAAATTTAGAGAATCTAACAATCACCTCATGAAAGAGATCCCAAAATGAAAACACCTAAGAATATTATAGCCAAGTTCCAGAACTCCCAGCTCAAGGAGAAAATATTACAAGTAGCTGGAAAGAAATATTTAAGACTTTGTATAGCCACAGTGCCAATCACACAAAATTTAGTGGCTTCCACATTAAAGAAGTGGAGGGCATAGAATATTATATTCTGTAAGGGAAGGAAGTAGGATTACAACCAAAAAAATCCCAGCAAAATGGAGTATAATCTTTCAGGGGAAAAATAGATATTTAATGACATAGAAGACTTTCAAACATTCCTGATGAAAAAACCAGAGCTGAATAGAAAATTTGACATTCAAACAGAAGATTTGAGAAGTATACAACACTAAACATGAAAGTGTAATCATATGGGATTCAATGGTATTGAGTTGTTAATATTCCTATATGGGAAACTTATGCATGTAACTCCTGAGACTTTTATCATTATTAGGACTGTTAGAAAGATTGTATATAGACAGAAGACATGGATGTGATTTGAGTATGTTGAGATGATCTCCAAAATAAAGAATGCATGAATAAGAAAGAGGAATGCACTAGAAGGAGGGAGAGGAAGGATAGGGAAAATTAGCTTACATAAAAAAGCCATACCATGAAGAACTTGTATAGTGGTAAGGAAAATGTATGTGTATGTGTTAGATAATGCTTGAACCTCAGTCTAATCTTAGTTGATACAAAGAGTAAGAATTTACACACACACACAGACACACACATATGTATACACCTATGTATGTGTACTCACAAATATGTGTATATGTACATATATATACATATATATGTGTGTATATATACATGCATATATATGTATATATATACACACACATATCCATCCATCCATCTGTCTTTCTATCCACCTGTCTATCTTCGAGTATAAAATATATATCTTACCAAATACAGAAATAAGAGGGGAAGGGTATTAGAGAAAGGTGCAGTGGATGATAAAAGGGAGGGGAAGATTAAGGGAAGCAGTAGTCAAAAACAAAACTATTTTTTGAGGAGGGACAGGATGAGAGAAAGAGAGAGAGAGAGAGATAAACAGAAGAAAATAAGATGGAGGGAAATACACAATAATCATAATTTCAGATATAAATGAGATGAACTCACCCATAAAATGAAAGGGGACAGCAGAATGGATTAGAAAGCAGAATCCAACTATATGTCATTTACAAGAGACACACTTGAAATGAAAGAAACATGCACAAAGTTAAAATTAAAAGAATCTGTTATGTTTCACCTGAAGCAAAAAGACAGAATTAGCAATCATCATCTCAGACAAAGTAAAAGCAAAAATAGACCTAATTAAAAGAGATAGTTAGGAAAACTATATTTTGATCAAAGGTACCAAAGATAATGAAGTAATATCAAAACATATTACAGCAAGTTTTTTCTGATAAAAACTTCTTTTCTCAAATATATAGTGAACTGAGTCAAATTTATAAATAAAAGCCATTTCCCATTTCATAAATTGTCAAGGAATATAAATAGGCACATTTCAGAAGAAGGCATCAAAACTATATACAGTCATATGAAAAAAAATTCTCTAAATCACTTTTGATTAGAGAAATGCAAATTAAAACAACTGGAATGCTGAAAGGCATTTGGGAAAATAAGTACAATAATGAACTGTCAGTCAAGTTCAGAACTGATCCAACTATCCTAGAGAAGAATTGGAAACTATGTCTGCAGGGCTATAAAACTGTGCATATCATTTGACCCAGCAGTACCACTATATGTATGAAAATATTTATGACAACTATTTGTAGTTGCAAAGAATTAGAAATTGAGATGATGCCCATCAACTGGGGAATTGCAGAACAAGTTGTGGGATATGATTATGATGGAGTTCTATTGTGCTATAAGAAATGACAAGGTATATGGTTACAGGACAAAAAAAAAAAACATTGGAAGATATATGAACTGATGGAAAGTGAAGTGAACAAAACCAAGAGATCATTGTAAATAGGAACAGTTACATTGTAATGAGATGATCCACTCTGAAAGATAACCATTCTAATCAATACAGTGATCCAAGAAAATTCCAAAGGACTCATGATTAAAAATACTATCCACTTTCAGAGAAAGAACTGATGAACTTTGAGAGTGTATTTAAATATAGTTTTCTCACTTTTTTATTTTTCTTGCTTTTCTTTGCACAATATGGTTAATATAGAAATATGTTTAGTCTGATTTCACATATATAATTGATATCTTATTGCTTGCCTTCTCAGTAAGTGGGGGAGTGGCAGGATGTAGGGAGAGAATTTTGATATCAACATTTAAAAATAAAAGAATTTTAAAATAAATTAACAATAAACTTTTTTAAAAAGAAATAAAAGAACTACCCCAAGTGGTTCAGAATTAGAAAATATTTAACAAAATAAAAATAATAGACAATAAATTATGTTAATATATGATTTTCTAAGTAAATATGTGGCCCTCACAGATCCTTATAGATTTTTCTAGTATGTTATCCTATTTCTATTTGAGTTTGACAACAGTGTATTAGATTAAAAATTATAATACCCTCCCTCTGTCCCCATCATGAAGTCTTCTGTTCTCTATCCCAACATTCTTCACTCAATTCCAATATTCTACTTTTTTTGGTCCACTCCCCATTCTGATTGTTTTTATTCAATGCACTCTCTTTTGTTAACGTGGTACCCAAAACTGAACACAATGCCAAAGATAGAATCTGATCAGCCTGAGCTAGGAAAGTCCTGTAACCTAGCCTTTTATGCAGTTAACTTTGTAAGCACAAGATAAAAGAATTATCTAGAGGTGATGCTGGTATATTAAAATGTAGAGAAAAAGTATTTCCTTGTGATATAGTCAAAAGTCCCTGGAAAGACATTCAACATAACATAGCCACTAATAAGCAGCTAATAGGAGAGAAATGTCTTCCTTTGAAGACATGCAGACTTTTGATATATAACAAAGAAGACCAAATCCAGGATGCCAAACCTATGCCAAGCCCCCAAATAAGGGATAGATCTGGTTGTAAAAGATTCTGGGATTAAGAAAGCTCAGAATGACAAAATGGGGATGGAAGTAGCATAGACAATGTAATTGAAGTGTTTTCTAATTTGTTAACTCTTCCCTATTAAAGGCAGTTAGCTGATTCTCAGAGAACTAATGGTTTGTTGTTGTGGTTCAGTCATTTCAGTCATGTGCACCTCTTTGTGATTCCGTTTAGGATATTCTTGGCGAAGATACTGAAGTGGTTTGCCATTTCCTTGTCCAGCTCATTTTACAGATGAGGAAACTGAGGCAAACAGAGTTAAGTGACTTGTCCAAGGTCACACAGCCAGTAAGTGTCTGAGGTCAGATTTAAATTCAAGAAGATAAGTCTTCCTGCCTCCAGGCTTGGCACTCTATCCACTGTGCCATATAGCTGCCTCCTACTTATGAAAGTCCTAATGCTTATGATCTTATTTGAGTTAGTTTCTTGTCTCTGCATAGTAGCTAGGTCAAATTTCCATAGCAGGGAAGCAATGCAGTTGTTTAGGCATAGCAAGGTAAATGTAGCATCTTAGGTAATTCTTTTTTTTTTTTTAGGTAATTCTTAAAACATCCTGGGAATTCAATTCAGTATTATTCAGTGAGTGACTATATGATGGCCCTTTCTTCTCTTTCAGTGGATTTTGTCTCAAGAAAATCTATGTTTCTTGGATAGAAGAAATGCATAATCAGGGAACCATTAACCAGTGTCTGGCAAGACCCATTCTAGCAGGAATTAGTCAGCTGATCTGAGGTGTTATGATTAATTAGGGATGTAGCCATTGGCAAACCTTGACCTAAGACTAGGCTAATCAAGCTGTCAAGAAGGCCAAGAGATTTAAGTCTATTTTCAAGGAACTAGAACCAGGGGAAGAAAGTGATACCCTGACATTAATAAATCCATATCTCAGGGCATAGAGTAAGAGAATATTAAAAAAAAAAGGGAATTCAGTGATAATCTAGTTGAATATTCTTATATTGCTCTTTAGAACTATAAAAGTCTGGTGATTTACCCAGTCACAGTGCTAGCTAGTGACAGTTAAAATGGGAGACCAGTTAACCAGATTTCTAGTACCATGCATTGTTCATTTTACCATACTGCCTACATAATTGTGCTCTGTAGAAACAGCAAATACATATGGAGAATTAGAAAGGAGACAACACAGTGAGAGGTTAAAATCATTTTAAAATTATACATTGCTTCCTAGGAACTATATTTTTAAACATTAATGGCCCCCAAATTCTGTCCCATTGTAAAAGACTTTCATAAAGCAGTAGAATCGGGGTTCTTAAACATTTTTGTATACTGAACCCCTTTGGCAGTTTGATAAGTGACTACTCTGATAAGAATACCTATGAACCCCTTTTTAGAATGTGGAATCCATAAAAATACATAAGATTATAAGGAATTAAATTCGGTTGAAATAGTTATGAAATATATCCTCTTTCTTCATTGTCACCCTCACTACAATACAATTTTTACTCTTTCTAATGTAATTTTTTTTCCCTTGTACAAAGGCATCATGAATATGGTGGACATAAAGGGATGCAATGATGGCCTTGATGTTTCCTGAAAACTATTATAATATGCAGGATGGATTATAGAGATCAAAGCCCACTCAATTTAATAAAGCTTCTTCCTTGAGGAAGGCCAAGTAGGAAATTGCTTCTATGTTACGGATTGAGGGAATGAGAGCCTGAACTAGGTTAGAGACAGTGGGAATAGAGATAGAAAGAAAGAATGAGAGACTTTCTAAAGAATGATCATGATAAATACCTATGAAGGAAGAAGAAGGAAATGTCAAAGAGGACTTTGCAATTCTGAGCTAAAGTGCCTAGTTGGTACTGAGACAAAGAAAGATAATGTAATGGGAGTGAGAGTTGGTTTTGGAATAGGGAAGATGGGAATAGGTTTGATTGAATATGAGATGAATAGCATATCTAGAATAGATTAGTAGTGGGATCATAGATAGTCAGGGTATCATGACAGAGTTAAAAAGAGGCATAATATTAGAATCAGACAACCTGGATTTGGACCCCGATTCTGAAACTTAACTACCTTGACAAGTCATCCACCTTAGTTTTCTCAATTGGCTCTTATGCAAAATGAGGGCCATGTTTTGACAAAATATTGCCACTTACAGGTCTAAATTCTAGACAACTAGCAATTAGGTTGAAATATCACAGATAATAGCTTATAGAAGTAGCATTATGTGCCCCTAAGGCAGTTTTAAGGAAAACTTCAATATAAGATGATCATTTTGGTATCATATGTCACATAGAGGAAAAATCAGTGTTCAGAAGTGTGAGACTGATACTGATTGGGAGTGTTATCCTGAAAAAAGTCTTAACCTCTTTGAGCCTCAGTTTGTTATCTACAAAATGTAAATAATGATGCTTAGATGTCCCTCACAGCAGTGCTGTGAACAAAGTGTTTTTTTAAGTCTTAAAACATGATATCAGTGTTTGCTATTAGTATAATATAATGAAAAACCTGCGACTATAATCTTTAGGAAATTAAAATGAATAATTCAGTCTTAGGAACATACAATACTGACTTTTTTTCCCCTTTCCTTTTGATAAAACCTTCTTTTGATTACTCATGGCCAGTTTGCTTAAACTGGGAGGTTCGAGTTTCTGGGCTATTTAGTTGAAAGTTTTTGTTTATTTTTTTCCCGGTACCTCAGTGGGGTCTCAAGCATAGTGAAGAGTTAGTGCTCTTCTTTAGGTACACTTTGTGCTGTGGATGTGTAAGATAAAAGGCTCTGAGAAAAGCTGAACTGAGAAATCACTACTCTGTACTCATAGAATCTGTTAACATCCTGTCACCTGTCCAGCGATATAAATCCAATGTTCTTGACATGATATTTGACTATAGAGTATGCATGATGACAGATCATACATAGAGACTACAAGGGGTAGTGAATGATAAAAAGCACTGGTTTTGGAGTAATTTCCAAATCGCAGTTCAAATTTTGGCTCTGATACTTACTAACTGTGTAACCCTAATTAGGTCACTCTGAACCTTTGTTCTTCATCTAAGGAATAGATGATAATAGTATTACTACCTATATCACATCAATGCTTTGGGGAAAGTATCTCTTAAAACTTAAAACATAATATCTACATGAGTTATACTCTAAGGTTATAATATTTGGGGTTTTAAAAATGAATGATTTTAATTAGTCTCTGTTTATTTGCTGACAATTAGAGATGCATCTTGAACTTTCTTTTTTGCTCCTAATGGGGAACTCAAGTTATCTATAGGAATTTGACATTTACTCTGCTACTAATTTTGATCATTATGCCCTGCCAATCATCACTTATTCTCCATTACTCTGTTTGCTATCCAGTTACATATCATCCATAAGAACTGGATTTTTATATACCTAGAGATATCAGGATTCTGGCAGAGATACCAAAAGTAGGGGCATCTGCCAGTCCAACTTCCTTTTGGAAAACCTTATGGCTGAAGGGAAAGCTTCAATCAGCCAAGGTGGATATGTCTAAGTACTATTATAGATTGTGGACACCATAGAGGAACAAGATCATGATGTCAATGTGGTACAGTGAGGGGAGTGGAACCAAGATGGAAGTATTGGCCAGGACTGAGCTGAACTCTCCTAACATTCCTCTCCAAAGAACTTAAAAATAAAGCCTGAAATCAAATTTTGGAGTAGCAGAACCAACAAAAGGTCAGAGGGAGACATTTTTCCAGTCTAAGACAACTTACAAGGTCTGCAGGAGAGATCTGTAACACCAGAGTGGGAGGAAGTCTGGAGCGTGGCAGGAGCATCATTGGCTTTGGAGGCCCTTAAAATAGTAACAACAGCAGCAGTGGGAGCACTCAGCCCAGAGATAGTAAGGGGTTCAGACAACTGATCAGAAAGATATCACAGGGCACCATTTGCTTGCACTAGGTGCAGCTGGACCTGATTGACAACCCTATTGTCCATAAGCAGTTCTGGGATGCAGTTCTGGGGTGGAGAGGAGTGCTTCTCATCTGGTCACAGGGGAGCAGGGACCCTAGCCTCAGTTCCAGGCCAAGAGGAGCACTAGTACTTAAAGTTGCAGGGGAGCAGGGTCCCTTCATAGAGGTCAAACCAAGACCAAGACCAAGAGAGCAGTGATCACACTTCTTCCTAGATCACACCATTTTGAAGACACTGAAAACATGCAGATCCCTGGAACTAACTCTGAAAACAGCAGAGTGAAAAAAGCCTAAAGCTTGGCACAATGCCTCCACAACTCAAGGTGAGCAGTGTCCAACTTTAACATAAAGTTCAAAGTCAATACATGGTCTGAAAAAAATGAGCAAACACATACACACACATACATACAAAACTGACTATAAAAAGCTACTGGTGGCAGTGCATGGCAAGATTCAAACTCATAAGAAGACAACAATGTGAAAACAGTTACAACCAAAGCCTCAAAGAAAAATGCAAATTTGGTACAAGGTCATCAAGAATTCCTGGAAGAGGTAAAGAAAGAGATAAGAGTGGTAGAGGAAAACTTTGAAAGAAAAATGAGAGTGATGAAAAAAAGAGTCAACAGTTTGGTAAAGGAAACACACACAAACACACACACACACACACACACACACACAAATCCTAAAGAAAATAACATCTTAAAAAAAAAGAGTCAACAGATTGGTAAAGGAAACACACACAAACACACACACACAAATCCTAAAGAAAATAACATCTGAAAAAACAAATGGTAAAAAGAGGTTCAAAAATCCAATGAAGAGAAGAATGCCTTGAAAAGCAGAATTGGTTAAATGGGAAAAAAGAGATACAAAAAAATCACTGAAGAAAAGAACTCCTTAAAAAAATATAATTGGTCAGAAGGAAAAAGAGGTACAAAAGCTCACTGAAGAAAATAATTATCAACAAATTAGAACTTGGCAAAAAGAAGCTAATAATTTTATGAGACACTAAAAATATAAAACAAAATCAAAATAATGAAAAGATAGAAGAAAATATGAAATATCTCATTGAGAAAAACAAAACAAAACAAAAACAAACAAACAAACAAAACAATTGACCTGGAAAATGCCAGCTAATTTAAGAATTATTGGATTATCTGAAAGCCATGACAAAAAAAAAAGAATCTAGACATTATCTTTGAAGAAATTATCATGGAAAACAGCCCTGATATTCTAGAAGCAGAAGATAAAATAGAAATTAAAAGAATCCACTGATCACCTCCTGAAACAGATCCCAAAAGGAAAATTCCCAGCTTCCAGGTCAAGGAGAAAATATTTCAAGGAACCAGAAAGAAACAATTCAAATACCATGGAGCCACAGTCAGAATAGCACAAGATTTAGCAGTTTCTACGTTAAAGGCTTAGAGACCCTAGGATATGACATTCTGGAAGGCAAAGGAGCTAGGATTGCAACCAAGAATCACCTACCCAGCAAAACTGAGTATAATCCTTCAAGGGGAAAATGGACATTCAATGAAATTGAAGATTTCAAACATTCTTGATGAAAAGGTCAGAGCTGTATAGAAATTTTGCCTTTCAAATACAAATCTCAAGAGAAACATAAAAAGGTAAACAGTATAGTGAAATCATAAGGGATTTAATAAGATTAAACTGTTTAAACTGTTCAACTTGTAAATCCTAAAAATTTTCTCATTACTAGGGCAGTTCAAAAATATACATAGATGGAGGGCACAGATGTGAATTGAATAGGAGGGGATGATTATCTAAAAATAAAATAAAATTAAGAGGTGATAAAAAAGAATGCACTGGGAGAAGCGGAAAGGGAAAGGTAGAATGGGGGTAAATTATCTTGACATAAAAAAGATGCAAAAAAACTTTTATAGTACAGGGGAAAATGGGAAAAGATTGGAGGGGGCAGTGCGTGAACCTTATTCTCATCAAGATTGCCTCAAAATGGAAATAACATGCATACATAGTTGGATATAGAAATCTATTTTACCCTCCAAGAAATTAGTAGGGGAAGTGGATAAAAGAAGGGTAGATTGGGGAGATAGAAGAGAGGGTAGATTGAGGTAAGTAAAGGACAGAAGCAAACACTTTTGAGGGTAGACAGGGTGAAAGGAGAAGGAAAGTGGGAAAAACAGGTGCAAAACAGGATAGAGGGAACTACACAGTAATAATAACTGTGAAAAAAATTACAGCAAGTTACTCTGATAAAGACCTCATTCCCATATATAGAGAGAACTGAGTCAAATTTATAAAATTAAGAGCCATTCCTCAATTAATACATGATTAAAAGATATGAACAGACAATTTTCAGACAAGGTAACCAAAGCTATCAATAAGCATGGAAAAAATGCTCTAAATTACTATTGATTAAAGATTTACAAATTAAAATGACTCTGAGATTCCACCTCACACCTTTCAAATTGGTTAATATGACAGAAATGGAAAATAGCAATTGTTGGAATGGACATAGAATGAGACACTAATATCCTGTTGGTGAAGTTGTATACTGATTCAACCATTCTGTAGAACAATTTGGAACTATGTCCAAAGGGCTATAAGACCATCCATGCCCTTTGACTAATCAATTCCACTACTAGGTCTAAATCCTAAAGAATTATTTTTAAAGTAAAGGACCTATATGCACAAAAATATTTATAGCAGCTCTTTTAATTTTTGCAAAGAATGGGAAGTGAGGAGATGTCCATCAGTTGGGGAGTGGATGACAAGATATATATGATTGTGATGGAATACTATTTTGCTATACAAAATGACAAGCATGATTTCTCAGAAAAAAAACTAGAAAGACTTGCACAAACTGATGCAGTTAAATTAGCAGAACCAGGAGAACACTGGGCACAGTAAAAGCAATATTGTACTATGATCAACTGTGAATGACTTAGCTATGCTCAGTAATACAATGATCCAAGATAATTCTAAAGGATTTATGATAAAGAATGTTGTTCATCTCCAGAGAAAGAACTGATGGAGTCTGAATGCAGATTGAAGCATACTTTTTCTTTACATTTCTTTTTCTTGTTTTATTTTGTTATTTTGGTCTGTTTTCTTTCACAACATGACTAATGTGGAAATTTTTTTTTTGTATGACTGCACATGTATAACCTATACCAAATTGCTTGCCTTCTCAGTGTAGAGGGGGGTAATGAAGGGAAGGAAGGAGAGATTTGGATTCCTCTCTAGGCATCAATTTTCTGCTTCATCTGTAAAATGAGGAAGTTGTACCATATGGCAGAGGATGTATTTGAATCCAACTCACTTATGATGAATGGGCTTCTCTTTAAAATATTCTCCTTGTTTTGGGATAAGAAATTTCTGTCCAAAGTATCAAATTGTGGCAGGTGTTCAATATTTATGGGCTGTCCTGCCAAGGAGCCTTCCCATATACTATTACCAGGAGTGTTATCATAATTATTGCCATCACAATAAAAATAGGATTTACTGAGAAATAAGCCCTGGAACTTGAGGAACAAAAACATTCAGTATCCAGGGGTTTAGATCACCATTGCCAAAACTCTCACCTTCTGAGGCAAAAACCCAACTAAACACTAACACTCAGCCACAACTTTCTAATGCTTTAAGACATTTTGTCTTTCACAACATCTTCCCATTCATTGCTGCTATTCTAGGGTTATGTTTCTGGATAAGAAAAGAAAAAAGGATACCTGGTTATCTTTCTAAAAGACTGTACTGATAGCTAAGAAGCCAGTAGCTTCTTAGAACTATCTAAATTCCAGAGGTACTTAGATGTAGAAAAAGAAGAACTTTGGTCAATGTATCTATTGCTGTTAGAACACAAATAGACTAAAAGTAGTTGAAAGCTTCTTGATTCTCTTTCCTAAACCATGTTTCTTCTCATCACATTATAAGTTACTTTGGTAAGGAGTGAGTTAAAGTTTAATAATTCTAATTTCTCTATAGGTTACATTTAAATCCATAAATGAGCTGGCAGTTATTATTGAAATGCAAAAAGAAACTGTTTAAAATCATCATGTATAGAATGATTTATTTTAAATGCATCATGCTGAGAGAGAGAGACAGAGACAGAGAGAGAGAAGAGAGACAGAGAGAGACAGAGAGAGAGAGAAAAAGAGAGAGAGTGTCAATTCAAAATATTCACAATTATTCCTGCTAATGTAGTGGTATGTATAATCTCAAACTGTAATATTCAAAATAGCAAGACATCCTAAAGGAGAGACATGAGTATCAAGCAAATCAAATTATGACCACCTTTTCCCTTAGGATTACAATGGAGGTGATAGTCCAGGACAATGGATATATATGGCCTTGTGAATAGCAGTACCCCCCATGGTACCATCTCTGTTTCTACCTCAAATTCCACGGCAATCATTGTCAGGGTCAATGACTATGGAGAAAGGGCTAACATTCCTTACCATCATAAACATCAAATATTGCACAACTGTTACCTAAAGGTAGGTTAACCAAAGAACCCTAAGAGTGGCAACATACAGAGTAATAAATGAGTTTTGATAACTCCATAAATTATTTTTATTCATTTATTCATTCACTCAATAGAATATGGTGCAGGGCTAACGCTAGAATCAGAAGATGTGCCTACAAATCTTGGTTCTAATAATTAGGATCACATATATAGAGCTGGAGAGAGTTTGATAGGTCATCTAATCCTAACCCCTCATATTACAGAGGAACAATCAATGACTTTTCCAAAGTCATGTGGTATTAAATGGTAGAGCTAGGATCAAATTAAATCCTCTAACTTCAAATCTAATGCTCATTGACCTCATTATTTCCCATGTGATTTGGAATGTCATTTAACTTCTCATCTGCATAATGAGGGGGTTGAGCTATTTGATTTTTTAATGTCTCTTGTTCCACCTTTAAATCTCAGGTTTTTGGATTTGGTTTTGGAAACCATTATTTTGGGAGCAATTTTGAAAGACTTAAGAACAATGAATGACCAGGCACAATTCCAGAAGGACTGATAATAAATTGTGTTATCCACTTTCTAAGAGAGAGGTGATAGATTCAAGATGCAACATAAGAGCTTTTTTTTTTGACATGGCCAATGTAAGAATTTATTTTGCTTGACTACACATATTTGTTCTGAGGGTTTTGTTCCCTACTCCACAGGAAGAGGTAGAAAGTAGAGAAAACTAAATGTTTGTTATTCAGAAATACATAGAGTTTGGTAAAATACAAAAAGAAAGATATCAAGTACTTTAAAACACTTGTACCATCACAATTATGCTTTCTTTATTATTGTTGTTCATTCATTTCAGTCATTTCCAACTCTTCATGATCACATTTGGGAATTTCTTGGCAGAGATACTAGAGTGGTTTTTCATTTTCTTCTCCAGCTCACTTTACAAATGAGAAAACTGAGGCAAACAGGATTGAGTGACTTGCCCAGAGTAACACAGCTAGTAAATTTCTGAGGCTGGATTTGAACTCAGGGAGATAAGTCTTCTTGACTTCAGGCCCAGCACTCTATCTACTTTCTTTAAGCCAATATTAAAATAAGTTTGCATTATCTGAAAACCTATTATGGTTTTCAAGGGTAGGGTGTCCAGTTACATGCTGGATGCAGAGAGAAACTTATCTGAGATTTTTTAAAATTCATCTTTAAGGGAGTAGTTAACGTACATGCAAAAAAAGTTGATGGTAGATATATGTCAACCATCATATCAATTCATATGAATCAATGTCAAAATGTGGGTAATTTTTGCCCTTCGGTTCCACATTTTGTGGTTACAAGTGTGATACTATGAAAATAGTTGGAGGATGAAGTTTGAATTCTGGCTGTACTACTTAGTACATATATGACCATGACCTTCTCTGGATCTCACTTTCCTCATATATAAAAGTAAACATGATCTCTAAGCAATGTTTCAAGTGGGTTGTATAACGTATCAACACAGTAGCTTATATATTCAATGAGAACATGCTATAATTACCATTTTGAAAAATAATACCTATTCTAAATGAAATGGCCCTGATATCTTACTTCTTTACTGGTTATCATTTGTATGGGAAACAGGACCTGGGAAAGGAAAATGGTAATACAAAAAGGAAAAGGGAGGATAGTTATGAGAAATGTTTCAGAATGACATTTTGTCGGATTTCAATTTATCAAGCAGTTATTAAGCACCAAATATTTATAAGTCCAGATGTTAATATAGGCCCAAACGGCTATAGGAAGAGGAAAATGACTGGGTAAAAAAGCTAAATAAGAGATATTCACTTCCTCCTAGGAACTTAGAGTCTACTATTTATAACCATTTGTTGACTGAATATATATTATGAAAGATAGGAATAAATCAATGGAAGTATACCTGGAAATATAGAATTATTACTCAGATGTAGATAAGAAAACTAAAGATGAAGATTTAGAAATTATCTACATAGAGGTAATAGTTGAAACTATTGAACTTGATCCTTTGGCAAAGAATCATTCTTAATAGGGTGAGAGTATACAAGCAGAAAAAGAGATAGCCAGGTTTGAGTTTCAAGAGCAAATAATCAGGGAGCCTAGAGAAGGAAAAGAAACCAACGAATGAGAGTCAAGGGATGAAGAATAGAAAGAGAACGGGAACAACATATTACAAAAAGGAATATTAATGGAATGATCTAGTACTATGATTTGGCTGCTTAATTAGGAATTTGTCAATTACACCTGTAAGGAAGGATAAATTTCCAACATATGCAGTTTTAGTAAAAAGAAATTCTTTCCCTAGTTAAAGCAAGATAGAATTTGTTATACTCTCTTGAGAAGTCAAATTAAAAAACGAAAGTGGTACAAATTTAGATGGGAGAGGGAGATAAAAAGTTAGAGTGATGAAGGTATGCAAAAGTAGAAGATGAATGAAAGAATTTATAAAATAGAGACAGTGAGGTTCAATAGCTAAGCTTTCTAATAGAGTAAAAAAGTTATACATTATAGTGGATAGGTGATTTCATCAAATTGAATAGTATTTTCTTTTTTTTTTTGTCTCAAGATAGCAAAGTTTCCAATGGAAGAGATAATTTGTTCATAGTCATTCCTGCTAGCATTGTCTACCCATATCTTTTTGCAGTAATGTCAAGCTCTCTAGAAGCATAAATAATAGTTAGGCAGTAAGTATTTATTAAGCATCTGCTATGTAGTAGGTGCTGTCCTAAGCACTGGGGATGCAAGGAAAGGCAAAAACAGTTTCTGTTTTCAAGAAGATCTCAATCAAATGGGGAAGAAAACATGAAAACAATTATATACAAATAAGAAACATATATATGAGATAATCAATAGAGGGCTAGATTCCTGATTCAACAGGGGCAAGAATTTCAAGTCATCAATGGTGCAAAATCCAATGTTTTAAGCTTCAAAATGATTATCCCAATTGCACAAACATTTATTAATTGTTTGTTTTGGTTAGGGAATGAAAATGTAAGAAATTCTATTCATTTTGGTGAGAAGGAAGTTATCAGAAAATATTGGTTAGAACTCACTTCTGATTATAATCCTGGAGGATGTAGGTTTTGGACTCTGCCAGATCCTAGATGGTAAGGAAATGAATATTGTATCTAGAGACCATTTCTTTGTGAGTATTGCCAGTAAACATAAAATAAATAGAATTAAACACAATGGCACTAGGGTTTAACAAAATTCTTTCTAAGATGGAGAAAATTGGACATATTTGAAGATAGAAGGGGAAAAACTGAAAGTACTGAAGAAGATTGGGGTAGAAAATGTGTGTGTGCGTGTGTGTGTGAGAGAGAGGGGGGGAGGAGGAGAAGGAAAAGGGGAGAGGGGGAGGGGGAGGGGGAGAGAGAGGGAGAGAGAGGGAGGGAGAGGGGGAAGGGGGGGAAGGGGGGAGAGGGAGAGAGAGGGAGTAGAGGGAGAGGAAGAACTTTTTGCTCTGACACAGGAAGGTTTATTTCCTTTTCACTGGATCCTATATTAACAGAAGAAAAGGAAATCAAAAACTTTCCAGTCCAGTGCCCTCAATTAATAGATGATGAAATGAAGTCCACAAATGTTAAATGTCTTGCCCAAAGTCAGTCAGTCAATCAATAATGAACACGCATTTATTAAGTGATTCCTAAGTGCCAGGCAATGTGGTAAGTGCTGGAGATGAAGAGAAAAGCATAAAACAGTCCGTGCCCTCAAAGAGCTTTAATAGTAAAAATAATAATAATAATAATAATAAGCTTTTCTATAGCACATTATACCTAAAAAACATTTAAAATATAAATTCATTTAATTCTCACAATAACCCTGAGATAGGTAGGTACTCTTTTTATTCCCACTATATAAATGAGGAAACTGAGGGAGAAAATGTTTAAGTTACTTGCCTAGTGTTTGAGACACTGATGGATCTAATGGATTCTGATGAATCACAGACTTCTTGAGTTAAAAAGAAGGGTGGCTAATAGGTTTTTGGTTCTCAGGTTGATGTGGTCTAGAGGTTAGGGTCCTGGAATCCCAAAATCATGACACCTGGGTCCTGCCCGAAAGAATTCGACCCAAGCCTTCTTGCAGCCAAAAACAAGGTTTACTGAAGATTCACCATATTAGCTAGACTCTTAAGGAATCTGAGTATCTATAGGCTATTGGCTAGATTGTAAGAATCAGAGCCTCTTAATGGAGACAAGATGGACCCTATATACAGAAAGACTGTGGGAGGGATCTAGGAGTGGCCAAGTAGTTTGGGGTGATGGGAGGAAGGGCCTAAGGAGATCTGGATGGGAGTGTCTAGTAAGCTGGGGTGAACAGAACTCCTGGGACCTGGAACAGGTGGCCAAGGGAGAATGGAGCCTAGCTAGGATTAAGGATGGGAAGTGGCCTGGGGCCATAGGGAGGTAAGACATTGGAGGGGAGATTGGGTGTACCAGTTGATTGGACTATAGCCTCGGGGGAATGCCAGAGATTTGGCCATGTGGGAAAATCCAGGGTTTTTCCTTTCTGGGGCCCAGATTCCAACCCCATCAAGGTGAGGTCTTCTGCCAAAACTGAGGTGTATCACATAGTAGGACACTGATGTCGAGAGCTTTTCTTCTGACTTCAGCCTTCCAGAGGCGCCTATACATTCTACTTAGCCTCAATAATAACACAGAGATAATGAGACTGTTGATGATTGATGATAAATTAAAAGATGACTGACAAACTAGCTGAATTCTAATTCTTCTGGCTATAGCACTTCCAGTCCTAAAGTGTGCCCATTTCTGAAGTGAATATTTTATATCTATTTGGTGGAATCATGGTGACACTAAATAAAGTATTGAAAGTCTTTTTTTTTTCTTTTGCCCAGTGCTTTGCCTAAGATCTGAAAGTTAGGAAAGGTGGTTTTGTGCCACAAAGAGACCAAAATTTTTCCTTTACTTGGATGGAAGGGGGGGCAAAATTCCCATTCTGAGGGTGAACTTTAGGCTTTATCTTTTTTTGAAACAGAATACATCAAAGTAAGACATCAGGACTAAAAGACACAATGATCTTAGATCCAAAAGCTAGTTCAAAAGACCAGAGATGAGGTATGCTATTATGAAATTTTATTTGCTGGCTGAGATGGGATGGGAAGAAGAAGGATTCAGTAGCAAACATAAAAAGGACCTTGATATTGCTATTAGTCAGAGGCCCCAGGGCATGGTCATTTTCTACAGGACCTCTATATTTTAAAGCACCAGCCTAGTGGGACATCTTAAAAAAAAGCCAGATAGCTCTACTTTTTTTTTCAGGTCTGAAATTTCTAGACATTAAAATGAAATATATTAATAATTGGATGATTAATGTGAGTCTCAAGAAAAAATGTTCTGTGAAGTTTTTATTGCTTGTTTTGCTTTAAAGAAAAGATTCTTTTTCATGAGTCTTTTAAAAAGCATTTCCATTTAAGGGGTTCAAGGACTTAAAGAATTCTGCATAAACTGAACCTAAATCTAACATATATATGTTGAGAATAGAAATGATGATGCATCCTCCTGCTGTCCACTTCTTAATCCCATTTTAGGAATGGCTGACTAATTGTAATCTTCCTTTAAAGCTTAAATTGGTTTGTGATTGTTGATTATGTTTAATTATTAACTGTTTTCAAGGAACCTGGAATTCATCATGCAAATAGAAAATTCATATTGCAAAATATGAGAAAAATGATTCCTTTATATAGAGGAACCGTGTTTTTATATCCAAAGCACATACATGAGAGAGGAGGTGAATCCATAATTTCTCCCCATTTCTGAATCCTCTGCCAAAATACTCAAAGAATCTTCAATTTTGTACTTACTAATTGCTTTCATTTGAACAAATTAAATATCTTACTGAAGCTGTTGAGGTTTTACAACTCTTTTAAATTTCCAGTTAGGAGTGAAAAGGCAAGGTTTTGTTTTGTTTTGTTTTGTTTTGTTTTGTTTTGTATAGAATTGAATCAAATGCATCTAAGTATGAATGGGATGTTGTGAGTAAATCCCCTCTGGCATCATTCCAGGGATTAGTAATTGGTGAAATTGTGATGATGCAAGTGAACAGCATGAGAGAACCATTTCCTTCCCCTTTGTCCAGTCTAAATGCAAATCTGAACTTTCTTGGCAGTTCATTTGCATATTAATGCTTATACTATTTCACTCCAGAGATCACTTTAGATTGCATAAATGAGGATGGGTAGGTGGTATTAGGAAGGGGTCATTTCATTACCCAGGTCTAAACATTCTAGATGCAATACATAGAAAAGAAAAATCCATAGGGATTGATTTCCCTTGCCAGGTTCCAATATTGTGAGGACCAAGGACCATGGCCTAGCTGGAGGGCATTAGAGTAGACAGCAGATGACTGAAAGAAGAGATCTATTTCACATCTGTCCTGTTCAGAGAAAAAAAAAATTTTTTTAGAAAGTTAAGAAAGGGTAGGAGTGCACTGTGATCTAATTAGCATTTTCTTGCTGTAGCCTGGGAAATGTCAGGCAGCAGTTGGTGGCAAAATAAAGATATAATGTTGGTGATAATGAATTAAATTGTGGCTATTTGCATTGGAATGCTATGATAATGATCTGAAAGTGCTATTGTAAATATTCCCCTTGACAGTTCAAAATTGGACTTCAAGCTAATTGTATTTGAGATGAACTTTAAACCAATGAAAATACTTTTGATGCTTTATGTTCCTTTTGGCTATTCCAATGGATTTCACAAAGTTAATTCACCTCTGTTTTATTTGAGCTGTTGGGTAATTGATGAATTATACAATGGAAGTTTAATGAACAACCAGAGGGACTATTTAACTTATTTACTTGCTATAACTGAAAAACACTTGATTATTATCCCCAATCTGAATATGTGAATGGAGGATAGAAAAATGAATATTGTTTTCTTTTTGCTTTTTTTCTTCTGCTACATACTAACATCACAAACAAATATTGTCAGAGAGTTCGAATATAGCAGACATGTTGTCTCCCATTAGCTAGAATTTACAGCTATGCTGTTCACATTACACATTGCTTAGGGAGAACTTATGCTCTCTTGACTATAGACTTGAAGCTCTGTTGCAGTGGGGTTAACCACCAATATACAGAATCAGCAGATATTTTCACAGCATCTGTTGTGTGAATTACTCCCAAGTAATGGCCCTTTATTGTAAAGTCATTAAATTAAGAGGCACATTCTTTTTTTTTGTGGGGGGGGGAGGCCCTTGGAAACTAATTGCAATATAACATTTTAGTAGTAGATTCTTAGAAATAGAATTGATGGGGTTGGAATCTGGGCCCCAGAAAGGAAAAACCCTGGACTTTCCCACATGGCCAAATCTCTGGTGGTCCCCTGAGGCTATAATCCCATCAACTGGTCTTTCATTGTGGCTACACCCAATCTCCCCTCCATTGTCTTACCTCCCTAAGGCCTCCAGCCATTTCCCACCCTTAATCCTTGTTAGGCTTCCTTGGCCATGAGGTCCAGGTCCCAGGAGTTCTGTTCACCCCAGCTTACTAGACACTCCCATCCAGATCTCCTTAGGCCCTTCCTCCCATCACCCCAAACTACTTGGCCACTCCTAGATCCCTCCCACAGTCTTTCTATATATAAGGTCCATCTTGTCTCCATTAAGAGGCTCTGATTCTTACAATCTGGCCAATAGCCCATAGATGCTCAGATTCCTTAAGAGTCTAGCTAATATGGTGAATCTTCAATAAACCTTGTTTTTGGCTGCAAGAAGGCTTGGGTGGAATTCTTTCAGGCAGGACCCAGCTGTTGTGATTTTGGGATTCTAGGACCCCTAACCTCTAGACCGCATCAGAATCATATTATTAGATAAATGGATAAACACATTTGCACATTGTATTAAATTATATATGTTGTTATACCTCTTGGATGGATTTACATGGAAAACAAATATACTTAAATACAGAGATTACTATTAAGTATGCAGTAACAGTGGAATATTTATGTTTTTCCCTATACAAATATCTCTACAAGCAAGATTAGCCTAATCCATGTTGGGTATACTTGGATAAATATGTGATGCAAGGGGATGCAAAGAGTCACCTTGGGATAATGAAAAGAGTGCTGAAATTGGTATCAGAAAACCTGGGTTCAATTTCTACCTCAAGCTTTTATTTGCTTTGTGATCCTAAGCAAGTCCTCTCAGAAATTTATTGTACTCATTTCTAAAATAGGGAGAATAATGCTTGTATTACACACCACTCATTTGTTTAAAGAAAAAATCTTTGTAAATCATAAGCACCTTATAAATCGGAGTTATTATTTTCCCTCTCTTATATGTTCTCAACTAGCCAGTTATTGATGCCTGACATTTCATCATTAGAAGCTTGTTATGCTGAGTTAACAGGTACTTTTAAATGCTAATCCTCCTGGGAATAGCAATAAACTATATTGTCAAACTGAAATGTTATTGAGTATTGCTTCACCTCTTTATTTTATCATAAATTGAATAGATTTGTTAGTGAAATGAGAGTTTTGATGAGTATGTGGGAGTAAGATCAATCATTCTGAATTGTGGGATATTTCCCTGAAAAGATAGACTTTTGTTAGGGATTTCAGTGTGTAACTTGTTGGAATTGGACCCCAAGGTGTTAGAGGAATATCTCATCTGTGGAAGATATACTTGGAAAAAGAATGTTTGAGGCACAAAGATAGCATTCCAATGGATACATTTTTGTCTAAGGATGAGCCTGCTCATAAGTAGTAATGACTCAAGTAAATTTCATTGTTCTAGAGCATCTTAATAAGATGTAATTTCATAAAATACTTTTTCCCTATCATTTCCAATTCTGATCCATTGGAATGAGCAAAGTCTCAATGAAATATCACAATCTGCTTTGAGCCTTTTTAGAATGTCATATTTGTCTTTTAATGTGAGCTAGAGCTTGTTATGTGATTTTTTTTTTTTAATAAGCAAGACACTTTTCTAATACCTTGGTGCTTTGAATGATACAAACATGTTTTGGTAAACATTAGCTAGCTTTTTGTATGTATCTAAGCATTCAAAGCAAACAGGATAATTAAGGTGACAGACAATGTGACCTGAAACTGGAAGAGACTAATGTGCTTGGGAATAGCTGCAAAATTTCAGACTAATCATGTCCAGTGCCTGGAATTCTACCGGAAGGAAGCTATTTATCCCAACTAAATCTGGATACATCCTTGTCTTCTTACCCTACATATTTAATATATTGTCAAATTTTGTTGAGTTTGCCTCCATGACATCTTTTGTATCTGTCTCCTTTCTACTTTTCACCTGGACTATTTCAATGGCACCCAAATTTTTCTTCTCACCTTATCTCTCCTGTCTATGCTCTAGACATCTGGCAAAATGATATTTGTAAAATACAAGTGTGACCATTCCCTTATTTGATAAGCTCCAATGTCTCCCTATACTTCTGGGATAATATTTTGTTTGGCATTTCAAGTCCTTCACCTATGAGTTCCAACATACCTTTTCATATCCTTTTCATGGTCTATTCAAACTGTCCTTCTTACTATTCCTCAATTATAATGTATGCTGTATGCTGCCCATGTAGATTATGTATATCTGTATGGATTGTCTAAATGTGGGTTTCAGGGAGGCATTATTAAATATCTCTGGAATCGTGTTTTCCCCTTTCCAAGGGAAACTGATCCAACTATTCTGAAGACCAGTTTGGAACTATACCCAAAGGGCTACAAAACATCTTCACCAAACCCTGAACTAATGAGCCATGAACTCAACTGAAAGAGACAGGACCTCTTTTAGTTTGAGAGATCCCTTGTCAACCGAAACTACCAAGTTGAATCCGGACTTAACACAAAAGGAGTTCCCGTTGGTGCCAGGCATCTGAGGTTGAAAAGGTGGTCAGCCAGGCAGGAATCTTCAAATCCCACTTTCTGATACCAGATATACCTACCTAAAAAGAATACTACCAAAGTAGCAAAAGCTAGGATCTCTAATGGAGGCAAGGGGAGTGCAACATGAAGCCATCATGCAGCAACAAAGTATTGGAGTGCCCAAGAAGGACAGAGTAGGGCAGGGTTAAATACACTCCAACACCGAGGGAGTCTCAGTCATCAGGAATAATAATAACAATAATAATAAGCATTTACTTGTACCAGGCACTATGCTAAGCACTATACAAATATTATCTCATTTGAGATTCACAACAACCCTGGCAGGTAGGAGCTATTATTATCCTTATAGGTGAGCAAAGTGAGGTAGGCAGAGGTGAAGTGACTTGCCTAGGGTCACACAGCTAGTAAGTGTCTGAGGCCATATTTGAACTCAGGTCTTCCTGCCTCCAGGCCCAGTGCTCCCCCCACTGTCTAATGTAGATACCTCAATGAAAGCCTGAGGATCTAAGCTAGACAGAATGGTGTGTAACCTAAAAGTCATTAGGATAGAGGTAAAGGCCCAAGGACCTTTTTTGAGTGTAATACATGAATTATAGTAACTATACATTGTGATATCTCTTTTGACTGCTTGGATTCCTTTTTTTTTTAACTTTCTTTAAGATTCTTGTTGGAGTTCAAAACAAGTGAGATTGCCAGATGAGTAGCTTATTAATAAGTCTGTTACTGGTAACCTTAAGAAAATCAATGCCTTTCTTAGTGAACATCTCCAAATATAAGAAGAAAAGTTACAAAGCAAAGCAAAGCAAAGCCAAGGAAAATAATTGGGCAAATCTGGAAAATGCCTTGTTGATAAAAGGCTTCAGATCTTAGTTTATGAGTACTTCCCCTATTCAGTTATAGACAACCCAGGTGTTTGATGTAATTTCCCCAAATATGTGGTAAAAGATCGTGCCCAGTAAACTGGTCCAACAAAAGGCTAGGTGAGAGGTTTATTCAAAATAAATTTAAATAATGCCAAACCAGATTGTTTCTGAGGCAACCAAGAAATGGAGAGCTCATGCAAATAGCATAATGGTAAATTGCTTATTTTGTTTTGGCTGTTCCTACCCTTCTTTTATGATAGAAGCCAAGGTTTTAAGGACTTTAAACCTCAGTTCTGATCTGAAAATGAAGTTAGTTGTTTGAAAACCAGCTGCTTGAAACAGCTTTACTCCCTCTGGAGTCTCATGGCAGCTTCAAAGCAGATGCCAACAGGGATAGATGCAAATGTGCAGTGTGTGTGTGTGTGTGTGTGTGTGTGTGTGTGTGTGTGTGTGTGTGTATGTATGTGTGTATGTTCACTCTTTAATTAAAATGATTCTTCCTATATAAGGGCCTCCATGAGTCAGAAAAACAAAGGGGAGAGTGTTCCATAGATTTCTCTTCCTCACTTTTTTATTTAGTGAAATGAAACAGCATCATATTTCCCATTTTCACTAACAGCTTTGGTGGATTCTTAAACAGTCTGTTGTTTTCCACATGTTCCATAGGATGCAGGGCCCTGTAAGGCTTTTGTGCGTCCTAAGCAGACTTTGAAAAATTTGCCACCCCTTTGTCTTACTTTACACCAGAGGTTTAGTGCCTCTAATAGAGTAACACAAGCAAATCCATGTTCTATGGAGAACAAACTTTTATGGCCTTAAAACAATACTTTCATAAAAAAATTAATTTAGAAAACAATACTTTACTCTATATCTCTCTCATGGTCACCTGACTGAATCATAGCCTATTGCCACAGCCTAAGCCTAACTGTAAATCTAACACTAGTTCTGACTCTGATGAGATAGGCTTAACTCCTTCCACCTCCAATAGTTATTTAATCATCTGGGGATAGAGGTTTTTTTTTTTTTTAACCAATAAAACAGAAGTAATTATTCAACAAATATTTATACAATGGGGATTTATCAGAAGATCATTGTTCAATTTGATGAACTCCACCAATACATTTTATGAAATTATAAATTATGGATTTTGTTACATGTGGCTGAAGGGTATTTTCTGGGCATCTTCCATGGAGGTGAAATTGTGCCCTAATATTTTATTGGTTGGGCTTCAAAGATTGGGGCTATCTCCTAATGAAGAAATATCCCTCATTTACCCTGGACCTACAACATCTTACTTACTTTAAGAAACATCCTAGATTGTTGGTGAAATTTATGGGTTTTTTTTTTGTTGTTGTTGGTTTGGTTTTTGTTTTTGTTTTTTTTAACCTCTCAGGATATGGCTTTTGTCATTTGCGTGGTGATCCCCTGGGGAAAATTCTCATTCTTCTCAAAGGAGAACAGGGTTAAAGAAATTGCCTTCTAGGTCAAAAGGACCTCTTGCTTATACTTAGGAACTCCCTATCATTTGGGAATTTTGGAACTTTCATTAAAAGATCATTGTTAGGAACTGAAAAGGAGACAAAATGGCAGAAAATGGTAACCCAGGTTTGGAGGTCCAGGAAAGCTCACCTGGGAAAACATAAGCCATCTGCAAAGTGTTAATCCTACAAATTTCTATTATCTGCTGGATAATGAAGAAAGAGAGAAATGCCTCCTATGTTTTTTGCTTTACTCTTCTATAGGATTCCAAGAGAGCAAAAGTACAGAGAAAAAAGGGAAAAGGGGCAAACCATTTTACTGCTCACTCATATATCACAGAAGTTGTGATGAGTCCATCAACCTAAACCTCAAAAAACCAATCCTCAGAGAGCAGTCACATCTTCTGAAAACTATTCAGTACAGTTAATCTCCATGGGAGATGACTGTCAGAACAGTCTGTAAGCTCATCAAGTTTCTTTGGGAGGGTTCCATCAAAGTGACAGATGACTCCAGTAAACTCCTAATACAATTATAAATAACCATTGTTCCTAGAATAATGTAGTATTCTAAGCAGTGGGGAAGGTGATTTGAAAAGATGTGATGTAATCATTACCCTAAATGTAGCTTTTAGTCCAATAGGAGGATATGACACACACAAAATAATGTTAATACAAAATAATTTGCTATGAGTGAATAAGATTGATGTAAACAAGTGTAATGTGAGGTATAAGGAGGAAATGTTTATTGACAACTGGGAGAAATGAAACAATCTTAGGACTGTATGGCATTTGATTTTGGTATTAAAGATTCAGTAGGAATTTAGCAAGTGGAAAGAGGGAAGGGATTCCTTAGCACAGAAAATATGAGTTAAAAGATAAAGTTAAAATAGATGAGATATGTGCATGTCATAGGAAAGCATCCAATTTTGGTTAGACCACAGGGTACATGGAAGTTAGCAGGAGGATTATTTGCAAAGATAACATGACACAAGATTGGGAAGGACCTGTAATTTCAGGCCAACAAGCACTTTGTCCCTGTGAAATACTGTATAAAAATGTGTGGTTGTTACTCTAAGACCCAGAGAATGAATAGTAGCCACTTGGTTTTCACTCTCGGGAACTACCTGACTTTCTGGAGTGGTCCACATGAGGTGCACAAATCAATCTCATTGCTGAAATAGAAAAGGGAGAGTTGGCACACATCTCTTTGGAAATTCTGTGGAATTTCTGAGCTTGTTTTTTTTTTTAAGTTAACCTGCTTATCCTAGTGAAAGATTAGTTCGTACTTCTAGTTAGAATTTGCTAGATTTTACAGGGATCCCTGGGCATATGTCTTTCCACCTGACATAGGCACTTCTCTTACTGTCATCTATTGCTACTCTGGTCACACTGCAATTTCTTCGTCACTGGCTTCTAGGAACTTTGGACCATTCAGAATTCATAGTTTACTGGCATAACCCATTGTCAGTATGCATTTGCCTAAGATCAGGAAATTACAAATACAAAAGAGATAAAGAGGGGAATGTGAAGATGGGTGTATGATGGCCATGGTACCCATGCTATATGGCCCCCTCCCATCTGACTGTAGGGAGGTAGTTGAATATTTATCTTCAATCTTCAAAGCCAAAAACAAGTGATAGAGAAGGACGGATAAGTCCTCCCTTTGTCATACTTACTGATTTCTTATTCAGCAGCCAAATAGCTAAGTCTTCATTATCTCCCACTGCAAATCCATGAGTTATCAGTTCTTTCAACTAAGCAGCCATTTATTTAAAAGACACCATCATCATCTTTTACAAGTCCATTTCTAAAGGTGGGGTCTCCCCAACTTTTCATATTTTTATCAACTGTAAGTATAGTTTTCCCCCCAAGAGATAGGTTGGATGGACTAATTGAAATTTTATCCACAATAATACTAATTTACCAGACTACCATCACTTCTTAGTGCATTTCAGAAGGCAACCCAAGTTGCCAATGCCTTACTATTTCTCTCTCTACTATTAACATTATATTTTGACTTCCTAACTATTTAACTGTGTGAAACATTTACATAAGGTTGTAAAATCTAGTAATACACACATTATTTTTTTATCACCTTGAGAATGAGTGAAAATGAAATCTAGCCACTAGCTGCTTTAGTCAACAGCTAAAATTATTTGCTCTATATTCATCAATCAATATATGAGGGTAGTAGATATCCATTCCATTATTTTATGGGTGAAATGTGTGAAACTCATAATTACTTGTAACAGTAAATTCCAATTCATTCTTCTTTGGAAAATGTAGGTAAAGTAAATGACTGAGACATCATATCATGTTTATAATATAACACTAAAGATTATTTCCAGGGTACGAACACTAAAAATAATAGTGAAAAGAAGCCACACAATTTAGCATCATAAATTTAGCACATATAAATATAAATCACTATGAATATTTACATATTTTCCCCTGCAATGTGAGTAGTGAGTATTTGTCTGCAAAAGGGATATCAATAACTTCATTAATATACTGCAAGGGGAAAAAAATGAAAGTGAGGGCTGTTTTCACTTTTTTTCTTTTCACTTTCAGAATTCTGCCAAATTAAAGGTTCTTGAAAACAGTCATTTTTGAAACTGTTGTTCATAACAGAGAATTAACTTTTAAACTAAAAAAGAAAAAAGGCAGGGATAAATGAGTTCCCCAGGGATTGGTTTAAGAAATATATCATTTAATATTATAATAAACAATCTGATAATTTAGGTTGTACTGCCAAATGGGCTTGGATTTCTGACTCAAGGTTGTGTCTGTTATTTATTGATTGTTCCCTTGAGATATCAGGCCAATGTATTTGAATTTTGGGACAGCCCCCAAGCATACCCTCAATTACTGAGAGAATCATCAGGAAAGATATTGTAAAGAGCATATTTCATTCTTATACAAGACCATACTTCACCAGTTAAGAATCAACAATTTCATCAGTATGAGTACTAGCCTCTTGAGTGAAGATAATTGCCTTTGTATACTTCATAGACAGATTTCTCCTCATATATTGCAGTCCCCCTCTCCAAAAAAAATTACAGTATTCAATCCATACCTAAACTCTTTATTGGGTCATTAATATATACTTTTTTTTATATATTTGAAGCCTTTCCAACTTGAAAAAGACCTGTCAAAGTTTATGCTCTGTTGGCCACACTTTCAGGAATCCAGAATCACCTCTAAAGTTGTTAAAAAAAAACAAAACTATGACTGGCATAAAACTTGTTTCTATATAAGAAACAGATAATTTCTCATAGAATTTGATTCTGAGTACACTTTAAGAAAGCCATAAGGAAGCTGGAAAAAGTTCCAAAAAGGATAATTAAAGAATAGACTACTGTAGGTGAATATTATATGCATACACAACTAAAATATTGAGATGAGTTTTGGTAGCCCAAGTTCTCTCTTCCCTCTCTCCTTTTATGTCTCAAGCAATTTGAGATGAAGGAATGTTTCTTTTTTTTTCTTTTTTTTTTTTGTCTTTGTATCTTCTTTAGACCCTAGAATAGCTTAGTGCACATGATAGACATATGATGAATGTTTATTGAGTGGCTTGATGAATGAATTAAATCTACATAATTTTTGTACACTATTGATAGTGTAAATACAGAAAATCCTAAAAAATATGATAATTTGTACCCTAGCACTACCCTACCTGCCACCTCACCTCCTGTTAAACCATCACTTGAAATCTGAAG
Source organism: Vombatus ursinus (assembly GCF_900497805.2). Classification (NCBI taxonomy): domain Eukaryota; kingdom Metazoa; phylum Chordata; class Mammalia; order Diprotodontia; family Vombatidae; genus Vombatus; species Vombatus ursinus. Next base: position 6,215,794 of record NW_020954642.1, read on the forward strand.
AAGATAGTGCTAAGTCAAGTGAATGAAAATAATACTTTGCATGCTCTGTAGGACCTAAAGAATCATAAGATTTAGAGCCATCAAAAAGACCTTGAATATCATTTCATTCAACATCCTCCTTTTACAAATGAATGTTTTGAGCTCAGTATAATGGTGACTTCATCTCACCCATTCCTCCAAAAGAAAATCCACTTAAACATATTCACCAAGTGGTCATCAAGCCTTCCTCAAAGTCCTCAAATAAGAAGGAATCCCCTTATTGCTGACATGCCTAAATTTACCTCTTTGCAACTTCTCCCCATTTTACCTAGTTCTTCAATCTGTGGGCAAGAAGAATCCTTCAAGTACTTCAAGACAGCTATCTTGTGACCCCTGAATATTTTTTTTTAATTTAACATCCTTATCCTTCAACCAATCTAATATGACATGAACCCAAGCTCCTTCACCTGCTTTCTCTTCTCTAACTCTCTATTTTATCAATGTACTTCCAAAATTCTGTAACAGAAGTAGAATTTGAGTCAAATCCTTTGACTCCAAACCAAATGCTCCCATCACATCACTCTTCTGACTTGTCATTTTTAGTGGCAGTTCAAATTGAATCTATAAGCTCTGTAAGTACATACATTCATTAATGTTCTTCATGGCTTCAATTGATTCAACAAATCAAGATGCAAATTCAACAAACACTTTAAAAATGTCTGCAAGATGAAAAGCAGAGAGAAGAGAAGTGTTTGGAGAAAAACAGTGTCATCCTATTTGGGTAAATTCCTTGTATTGGGACATAGAAATGGCTCACACATATAAAATGCTTTGAAGATATCTCTCATTAAAAATTCTGTGAAAAAATTTGTGATATGAGTTGTGTACCTCTCATTATTTTTAATTACAGATTACAAAATTGAGAGATTAAGTCACTATTCTTTGTCATCGAGTTATTGCATATCAATACCAGTATTCCAATCTTGAATTTAGGTTCAACAAGATTTCTTTTGAATCACTGCTTCAAAAGGTTGAACTTTTTCATCACTTTTTTCTTTGGCATCCCAGTTTTCTTAATTTTTCTCATAGATCATCATCATTACTACCTTATTAAGATGATTTTCTAAATACTAACAATGTACACAACACAATTTCTTGTGAAACCTTTCTCAAATGGAGCACAGTGAGGTTTATATGAGCACATGGTGAGCGTCCAATAAATAAAAATCAAGTTGAGTCATTCTGCTGCAACACTTCAAAGCATTATAATTCTCTCAGTTTCTATCAAAGCAAAACTCCATTTACAAAATGATCTACAAAGAATGGTTATGAGAAATTATGATACTGTTAATCACTCATCATCTCATACCTAGAATATTGTAACAGTCAGTTGGTGGGTCTGCCTGCCTCAAGTCTCTCCCTATTCGAATCCCTCCTTCATGCAGTCACCAGTCATTTTCCTAAGTTCAGGTCTGACCATATCACTTCCCTACTCAATAAAATCCAATGGCTACCTATCACCTCCACTGTCAAATACAAAATGCTCTATTTTGTATTCAAAGCCCTTCATAATCTAGCTTATATTTTACAAAAATCCTTTTCCAACCACTCATAATTCTGGTGCCTGCCCTATGTTAATTATTTCCTGTTTATCCTGTCTATGGCTTGTTTTATATGTATTTATTTGCATGTTGCCTCACCCATAACATTGCAAGCTCCTTGAGAGCACGGACTATATTTTTTTTTGCCTCTTTTAGTATCCCTAAAGTTGAGCACAGGTCCTCGAATATAGTAAGCACCTAATGAATGTATATTGATTGAATGATTAATTGAAATCATGCTTGAGTCAAACTGGTTATCAAATTCTTTAAACTAAAGGTTCTTCACTAGGCCTATAGTAAAAGACCTTTAGATTTGTAAGAACTCCAAAAGCTTATGCTCCTCTGGCATGGTCTTCAGTAATACAGGATTCCTTCCCTAATATGCATGAGACAACAAAGGAGAACTTTGCTAGAATATGTAAAAGCAGTATTGAAATGGGACAGACTTGCCAGAATTTGTATATTCATCAATTCCAAGAGGGGGCATAGTATAGTACAGAAAGCATATTTGGAGATCAAATCCCTTTTTAGTTACTATTTCCCTTCTCTGGGTCTCACTTTTCTCCATTGTAAAATTAGGGAGTTAGACCAGATAGATTCTAAAGTCCCTTTCCACTCTCACCCTATGATCCTGTGACAGTGGAACTATCACAAGTGCTGTACCATTTGAGGCCCCGACATGAGAGAGTGGCAATGGAATGCTCAGAAGATGAATCCAGAAAAAGCAGTTAGATGAGATCAAATATGTAAAATAAGAAAACATGCTAGAGGTGACACAGTTGAAGGGTAATTCATAGATTTATTTTAAAGTTATCTCAAAGAAGAGAAGATTCCAAAATAATGGATAAAAATATGGATGATGCCTTAATATTCTCTTCCCCAACCTTCAACCCTACCTCCCCTGCAAATGTAGTATGAAAATAGAGGATAGGATTCTGTACTTGAAATCAGGAAAATCTAGGTTCAAATCCTACGTTATATAATTAGTAGTTGTGTGACATGGGACAAGTTACAACTTCTCTTAAGCTCAGTTTCTTCATCTATAAAATGGGGATGAAATAACTGTTGCACTTTCCTCAGAGAGTTGCTATGAGGCTCAGATCAAAAGAAAAGACAAAGTTCTTTGTAAATCTTAAAATGCTGTTTATATGTCAGTTATTAGTGATATCAGGATTATCAATCTACTTGTGCCTCAGAGGCTTCCTCTATAATGTGAGATGGGCAAGATGACATCTAAGTTACGTCTAAAACTATTATATCAACAACTATTATCCCATCTGTCTGCTTTCTATCTATATAAAATCTGTATAAGAATGGTCTGGACATGCATTGAGAGTATCTTCAATTAAAATACTTAGAAGGAATATTCAGTTTTTAAATGAAATTTTGTATTTTAGACCATGCCTTTACAATCCTTTTAGTAATTGCCTCGTGCAGAGAATATATCACCTTCTATCTTTACTGCTTATTGATTTAAAGGAAGCATTTTACTCTGTAGAACTAAAAGTAATCTTACAAGATTTCCTCAGAGAGAGAGGATTCTGTAAAGATGGCAGAGTAGGTCAGAAAATTTCAAGCTCTCAAGATTTTCCTCCACAAAAGAGATAAAATAGCACTTCTGGGCAAACATAGAGCATTGAAAACAAATTAAGAGTAGGAGTAGAAAAGGAGTCCTTCTTGAACAATTGGAGAAGACCTGAAGACAAATCCTGGATGAGATTTCCTCCCAGTGAAGAGTAAACACCTCCAGGCTAGGGTCCACTTTTAACAACAATCAGAAAGCTGCTGCAGCAAGTGGCAAACCCTTGGGGTTTAGCTGGGTTGGGAAGCTGCCTCTGCCCCAGCCACAGGAATGTTTACCCTGAGACAGTGAGGGGAGTTGGGCATCTGACTTGGGGAAGATCCGGGCAAACTCTGCTGACAAGGAAAGCCAGACCCAGCTGTGCTACAGAGACAAGGTGAAGGCGAAAAGGAACCAACATATGCCAGGTGCATGCAGAAACAGTGGGGTGGTGATTCCTCTGCTGTGGGCACTTATAGGAGGCTGGAGGTCTTGGTTTGAGTTCAAGGTCAGAAGATTGAACTGAAGAGGATTAGAGGCCAGAGGCACAATCCTTCATACCCCAGTGATGGTCCACCAATGCTTATTGATAGGAGGGAACCTATGCTTCTCACAGAATCCCCAAACAATATGTCAAGCACAAAAGCTTGTTTCTAAATCAAACATTTGATAGATATATTTATCTCTTATTTGTAGCTTTGCTAAATCTGATTTTATATCTGTGCTTGAGGTTTGCCCATGTGTTTTTTAACCTAATATCTACTACGAAGTGAACAGAAATGGGCAACATTCTGTGTAATTAAAATTCATCTCTGTGTGAAGGAAACAGACTACCCAGAAGGTTTTCAGTGTAGAAGAAAATAGAGACATATAATTTCCATTAATTCATTCCATTTTAAGAGAAGAAATATTTTTATTTCTTTTGAATATGAAAAATATATTTCATCCCTGAGACAAAGTCATATGAGTTTTATAATGAACCAAAAGTTATAATTTGTATCACACAATGTTAGACAGTTATAAGAGAAGACAATGAAAACTGAATGGATAAGAGAAAGAGTATGGCAATGATATCTACTTTACTTCTTTCTCCTTGAATTTTTTACAGAAGAATTTAAAGATATTTCATTTGTGGCATTACAAGTTCTAAAATACACAGTACTTTTTTGCACAGTAAAAGTTAGTTAATGTTCCTACTTCAATCCTTTCAATCATGTAAACGTCCCTAGCTTTGTAGTTCAATGTTTACAACAGTTCCATGGCAAACTGTGGGCATAGAAATTAATTCTGTAATCTGACCTGCAAGATCAGAGACTGAAACTGTGTAAACTATTGAATATTAAACTCCTCTATGAGGGAAGATGCCTTGATATAGTGCATACTATCACCTTATGGAAGATTTGATTAGGATGGGGTCTGGGAGTTGGGCAGGAAATGTGTCCTACTTCAGATACCTCATTGAAGAATTATGCTTTTACAATCACCTCCTATTTGCTATGCTACCTCTCCTTTATCCAGGCATAAGAAAATTATGAATTGCAGGATGTTTTTTAAAAGATGGGCACAGAAATTTGCTGGGAAAAGAGATTATGATAACTTAGATCAATAATACCTCATATTTTCTCATCTTTGTAACTTACTAACCTGTTCTCTCCATGGCAGGTTAAGCTCTTCCTCTGCACTTTTACCATTTGAAAATTATACATGCTTTAATCTCTGACCAGGAGCAGCTCTGGATTCATGTAGACTCATATTCAATGGCTATGTGCTTCTCCATAAAAATATTCTCCAAATTGTGACTCCATTTAGAATTTCTCTTGGTACCATCTGAATTTGACTTATTTTTTAAAAATTCTCTTCTAGGGGCATTTTTTTTTCTTCAAATGAGAAAATATTTGTAAAGCACTTAGCACAGTGTCTGGCACATAGTGGATGCTTAATAAATGCTTGTTTGTTTCCCTTCCCTCACATAGGCAATCCAGGTTAATAAGGCAATTGTACTTAAAATAGTTATTGAAGACATTAATGGGAAGAGAAGAGGCAAGTTTCCTGGACCCTTCAGTAATCAATAGTTATTTCTCCTGCCTTCAAGTTAGTGTCATTTATTAATCTTTTATTCCCAGTATGACTCAGGCTCATTCCTTGCCAAAGATTTATGACATCAGAGACAGTAAGTAAGCAGATCTTACTACTGGAAAGCCATACAAGACTATGTTTTACATCTCTATCTGCTGCATGCTTTCTTCCCTCTGGGCTCACGTGCTGCTTCCATAGCTTTTAGAAGTTCCCACCCTTATCTGAAGTTTTTTTGACTCCTATAGTAAAGGAACTCCTTGCCTCAGCAACTCAGCATGGTTTGTAGTTCCTCTATACTTTACTCAGTTTATTCTGGCTGTTTGTATTTCAGCCCTCATATCTGCCCATTGTAGTCATCTATTAATATCTATTCATAAATAGAGAACCTACCTTACACATCTGCAGCCTCTGTCATGCCATTTTTTTTTCTGTTCACTGACACTGTTGCTTTCTTTGCTTTGTTTGCACTCCGTTCAACTAGGAATTCTTTTATACTTTTCAAGGGGCAGCCATGACATCTCTGGGTTATTCTCTAGAAACCTCCTTTTCCTCATTTCTCTTATGGTTCCTTTTCTTTTAAAGCCCAAGTTCTCTTAGAGAAACCCTTGTTCTTCTCCTTTGAACGTGAACAATGCTCACAAGGATGATGGTAATATTTTTCCTTTCCTACCTGCATATGTGTCTTCCTACCTCTTTCCTCTTCCTCTCAAAAAGAGAACATAAAGGAAAAAAGATAAAAGAATAGGCAGATGGCTGCCACTTCTGGTCCCTGCTTGCTACATTTTCCTTACTTCCTTCCTCCCTCCTTTCCTTCCTTCCTTGCTTCCTTTCTTCCTCCCTCCTTTCCTTTCTTTCTTTCTTTCTTTCTTTCTTTCTTTCTTTCTTTCTTTCTT